>NC_135490.1:30974160-31277789 GCF_052094955.1 Ictidomys tridecemlineatus
TAAGGCAACAAACAAATCCTGTTTGCTCATTTCTGTGCACACACAGCCTCCTACCAAGGACCAAAGTTGTAAATGAATATACACCACTGAAGACTCATAACATCCTGAGTTTGCAATATCCATATTCCAAGAGCTACCTGAGAGCCTCTGGGTTCACATAATTGAACAAGGATATTCTTTACCCAGAGACTCTGGCATGTCCTTTAAGGGAACAAGAGTGTTAATCAGGAGTGAGACATAACTAATTTTATTTCATTTTTTTTCCTTTTTATGCCTTCAAAATGACTTGTATCATGAAGTATAAAAGTAGCCTCATGATTAGAAACACTTCAGGAGCTGAAAACCTGTAAATCTTATTTTTAAAGACTTCCCATGTAGTATCAGCTCTGTTATTGATGGTGGGTTTTGTACACATGCCTGATCTTTGAGTTACTAAAAAATACCACTAGAAACTGCATTCCTAGGAACAATGGAATCCCTGGTGAAATGTTTCCTCCCAGAAGAATAGTCAAATGTCAAACAGACAAAAGTAGGAAAAATTATGTCTCCAGACAGCTGCATTGGCAGTGCAACTTCAGAATGCACTATTTCACACTGTACACAAAGTCTGCTATCCATCAAATATTCTACAAAAATACCACCTTGGTAAAGGAAAAAGATCTTTGTTATTCACTGATCTTTCCGATCTAACAAACTAATAATTTAAAAAACTGCCCATTTTGAACATCTGGAACAGGCATTTTACATACGTATCTCCTACTTAATGCTGTCACTAGTTCTATTTTAGAGTTGACAAACAAGTTTATAAACAAAATAAAAAATTTCCTCCAACACTCATCCATTAAGCAGAAAAATCTGGGTTTAAGTCCAATTCTATCAGAGGCCCAAATTCTTTTTTCCTAACAATGGTTGGCTGTCTTGGCCCTTATAGCTCATCATTGATAATGCCTTGTTTGTCTACTTCTTTCGGCCAGTGCTGCAATGCTTTACAAAAGCATGCAACTGATTTCTCTCTATGCCCAAGAGTTTAGTATATTACTACTAAAAGGCAGCCAGATGCATACATTGCACTGAAATGAACCTGTGTCTTAAGACTCTCAATACAAAAGCAAATAGATTTTCCTCCTAACCTTGTCTTTTATTTGATTCTGTGGGTTTGTGTCTGCATATATAATTCTTTTTCAATCTAGAAATTATTTCTTTGGAATATCTTCTCCACATCCCCCCTTACATCTATGGTTCCCTACTCCCATATGTAAAATAACATCCATCCCAAACAATCTACTTATCTACAGAAGAGATACATTTGTTTCATGCAAAATGCACAAAATATTGAGAAGGAAATATAAACTGCCAACTTTTCTGTAACCCCAAAAGGAGCACTGCTAACAATTATTGCATGTGCTTTATAGTTATATCTACATCTTTGTTTTCTTCATATAGTGGAATTTGTTTTCTTTTGTTTCAGACATATTCAATCACTTTGTATGTATTATTTTATGGGTTGCTGAATTTTACCCTGGTACTGGTCTTCACTCTGGTCAAAGGGATGGAGAAAGGACTGATGAAAGCAAAAACAGGTAGTTTATTCGAAGATAAAAAACAGGTGATATTTCTCAAACAGTTTTAGACACCAAGGTGTCAATTCTATTGTGTCAAGCCTCTTCTCAAAGGATCTAGGGAAGCAAATACTCCACATAAATCTTATTTGGTCCCCAAATTATGGAGTATGAATCTAACTTAGATTTCAGGAGAGCTGATAACCTTGCAAAGAAATCTATGTAGGTGGAGAGGAATCAAGGACATTATGGTTTTGGAGAAGAGAAGTGACATTTTTGGAACAGTATATAAAAAATGAAAGGCAAATGCTCTTCCACAGTTTACTTCAGAATAAATTGGGAAAATATTCTACCTGTTAAAGGTCCTAAAAAATTGGTAGATGAAAATATGTACGCATGAACTTGGCAAAGACTCTACCTTGGATGGGAGCTGGAGGTAATACAGAGGCATGCCAGAGAGCAGTGCATAAGGATTCCATAATTGAATATTTCCATTTTTTCTCTTTCATTCTGGGTTGTGTGTGTGTGTGTGTGAGAGAGAGAGAGAGAGAGAGAGAGACAGAGAGAGAGAGAGAGAGAGAGAGAGAGAGAGAGAGAGAGAGAGAGAGAGAGAGAGAGAGAGAATGGATGAGAATAGTCTACAAAAATAACCCCCAAACTTTTCAGCATGGGACAAATCAAGAATATTGAGAGAATGGGAGAGAAAAGGTAAAAACAAAACAAAACAGAAAACAAGTATCTCATCCCAACTTCTTTCCACTGTAAATATTTTCACATATGTATTCAACTACAATCCCCACGACTATTCCAATCATGTATGTTATCACTCACAGGCCACCATATCTATCAGTCACTGTATCTCTTCTTTTACTATAATTAAAATGCCATCTATTAATGTTTTCCTAATCAAAATTGGAAAGCTAAGGTCTTTGTTACTGAAAAACAAAGTAAATTTGGGAAAAATGTTTTATAAACTTCTAGGATGGAAATCTATTTGTCCTTCTTTGTTCTATAAGAGTAGATGTGAGACTCATAATGCAAACTTTTAAAAAATAAAAATAGTATGGCATACTAATTTAGATAATTACTAATAAGAATGGTGAGCTTTAATATAATATATAACTTGTCTAAAAATGCACAACTGGTCACTAAATTTTCAGGCTTTTTGTTTTATTTATTTATTTTTGTTGTCACTGTTTTGTTGTTATTTATTTACTTGTTTTTTTTTAAAACCTTTTTCCTAGTTGTATTTTTTACTGAAGTTTGAATTTTGCAAATCTTTTAGTCCCTATAGAATTCATTAACTTTATATCTAGAGTAGAAAAGGGCTAATTTAGCTATAGCAAGCATTGGGCAATTCTCATTTTGAGCACAAATGGCTGATCAACACCTGCAGTCTGGTTGTGTATGTTAGTTTACTCTGCATGCTGCCTGGGAGGGCAACCTAAGGATGCTTCTGAAGGACTAAACATTTGCAAATGAGCCCTCCAATGGCTCCTGTTATCCTGGCAGCATAAAGCAAGTAGGGCTAGCTTGAAGTACTTTACTTTTCCTTATTTATCATGACAAATATATTAGGTTGGTATTATTTAAACACACCAACAGTCCACACAGCTGTTATTTAGGATGCTAGCCATTTATGGGATTGAGATAAGGAGTGGTAGAACAGCACAGCCTAGATTATTTGGCATTTTATTAAGTATTTTCAACTCTATTTTTTTCTTTTTTGGTTAAAGAACATCATTATTTTTGTTGTTATTAAATATTCTTTGATTATGTACATTTTTCATTCTCTAATGTTCTCACCCACAAAAATATTTTTACATTTCTTTTGATAATAACAGCACTAAATAGTCTGGGTTTCATAGGTTTCTCTATATTGATAAAATGACTTTGGCCTTCCCTGTTTCCACAGGAAAGGGCACTAGGTTTGCTGAGCACATCAGGGAAACTTTTTCCACTCTCATCTATAGATTTCATATTATACAATTGTAGGGTAAAAGATTATATCTTGTTTCAGTTATTTTTAAAGCAGTATTTATAATCTGTTCTAAAGCAGAGAGGCATCGATTTTCTAAAAGAGGAAAAAAAAAAGTCTAAAGGTACCAGAAACCTGGAAGAATTAGCAGTAAATTGTCAACAGGAAGTAGAATATGCCAAGGCAAGCCTGTGAACCACTTGCTTTGGCAGCTTTCACTCTTAGAGGGATGTGAACTGTCCTGAAGACCGAGCTGGTTTAGTGGGGGGAAGCAAAGTAGCCCTAGGAGCTATTGGTGAGGCCCAGAACCTCTGATTTCAGTGGGATGGCCTCTATTCTTCAGTCTGTACAACACTGCTGTTCTTGGAATTGATCGACCTTTCTAGAAGTGAAGTGGGATTAAGACACTGCAGACATGCAGGTCAACAATATGCCCATTACCTGGCCTATCTCCACATTCCCAGACCATTTCTTTCTGGTCAGAGGGACCATTGCTAGAGTTTAAGGAGGTAGAAGAGGCTCATGTAAAACTCCAGTCCTGAAGAGTTGCCCTGGGCATGGTTAATTTTATATGGGACACTATACTTATTCTTCTTTAATGAACATTTATTTCTACCTTTTGTCATTTAAAAATATAGCAATGAGATTTTTACATGTCTCCTTGAACACATACATCAGGGTTTGTCTAGGAGAGTATTTTTCGAACTCTGATCTGTAACCCAGTAGTAGGTTGTGAAATCGGTTCACTGAGCTAAAACCAATATTCTTAAAAATTACTTTGAATAAAATAGAGAATATTGGAGTTTATAATACATAGTAAGAACAAATATTATGTTCTAAAGCTTTCTGTGCTTATATATGTGTACTACACATTTTTACCACTAATAGCTATCAATGAAATACAGGGATACAGGTACATTCTTAATGTGGGTTTGCTGAGAATACAGTTTCTAAGAAAATACAAAATTGCTTTCCAAATTTGTTTTCAGAAAACTAAAATTTCTACAAGCAGTTTTTAAGTTTCCATTTAGCCGAAATCTTTATGGAAGATCTTCAAATTTTTCCCAACATAGTGATATGCCAATTTGCATCCACTGTGATTTTGATATACATAACTTGATTACCAATCCTGTTCATCTAATATTTAAGATCATTAGGGTTTCCTCTTTTTAGAAGTGCCTCTCTCTGTCTTTTCCCTATTTATTTTTGTTATTTTTTTATTCCTTTGCTTGTAAATTTCATTTATATATTTTATGGATTTTTTTTGTTTCCAAATTAAAATGTATTTTCTCAAATTATGGATAAATTTTCACTTCATCTCTGTCATCTTTTGATAAACAGAGTTATTAATTATCAGGTACTTAAACTGATCTGTTTTCCTTTGTTGGTTTGTGAATTTTGTATATATTGAAGAATTCTTGCCTTACCTTAAGTCATAAAGCTATTGTTGTTTGTTTTCTTCCTTTTTCTTAAATTTTACCATTCAGATTTAAGTCTTCATTTAATCTGAAGTTGATTTTGGTGTTTGGTATGAGGTAGAAATCCAATTTCAATTTTTATAATGGCAGACTTTTGTTCAAGAATCATTTGTAGAACAATTCATTCTATCCCCATTGATCAGCAGCCTAATTCCACATGTGTCAAAATGTTTTTGGACTTTTGATTATAGTTCATTCGTTTTGTGTTAATTACTACAACTTCCCCAGCTTTTGTCTTAACAATGTCTCAGCAATATTTAGATCTTTTCTCTTCCATATAAATTTTAGGGGGTTATTTCTTTTAATTCTTTTAAATGGACATGTAAAAATTATACATATTTATGGGGCACCATGTGATGTTTTGATACACATAACATTGTACAATGTTCAATCCAGAGTAAACAAATGATTCCACATTTATCATTCATTTGTCATTTATTATTTCTTTTTGGTAAAATAATTGAAAATCCTTTCTTCTATCTCATTGGAAATGTATAGTAAGTACATAATAGCTATCTATAGTAATACTGCTGTGCAATGAACACCGGAACTTATTTCTTTTAACTATAACTTAGTACCCATTGATCACCTTTTCCCCAACCAATTCTCCCCCCTACACCCATATAAAAATTTTTTTGGCCAGAGGAGCGGGTGGTTAGGTACCAGAAACTGAACTCAGGGCACTTTCCCACTGAGCCACATCTCCAGCCCTATTTTGTACTTTATTTTAGAGACAAGGTATCACTGAGTTGCTTAGCACCTCACTTTTGCTGAGGCTGGCTTTGAACTTGCAATCCTCCTGCCTCACCCTCCAGAGCTGCTGGGATTATAGGCGTGTGCCACCACATCCAGCAATTTTAAAAGCAGTTTATGGATTTCAAAAAAAGTCTTTTGGAACATTTAATCAAATTTATCTGTAAATACTGTATATGTTATTGCTATTTTAAATATTATTTTATAAATTGTACAATCTGTTCATTGTGTATACATAGAATTATACTTATTTTTAATAGTTGTATTTATTCTCATGCTTAGTCATTTTGATTTACTTATTTATACTTTGCCCAGAAGCATCTGAGGGTTAATGATTACTTTACCTGTTGACAATTTTCTTTCTCTGTGTCTAATCCTTATACTTATTTTTGTTACACCACTTATTGATCTGGGTAGGATATTCAGAGCAAGTCACTTTGTCTTAGTCCTGACTTTAATTGGAATGCAATTAAACATTTTGCAATTAAATACAATGTTTGCTATAGGGTTTTTGTAGATATCTTTATCAGCTTAAGTGAGTATTTTTCCACTTAAATTTTTTAAAGCAAATTTAATCATGAACAGGTATGGATACTATTAAATAATTTTATGCATTTATTGACATAAGCATACGTTTTTCTATAATGTATTTATATTGAATATAATTAACATATTTCCTGTATGTCGATATGTTAATATCTTCCTGGCAGAACACCACCCTGGGCATGATATATATTTAAATTATTGCAATAGTTTTGCCTCTTGTTGGAAATGTTTACATTTTCATTCAAGAGTGAGATTAGGCTGTAAATGTAAATGAAGCACTTATAATGGGTGATACCTGAATTGAGTTCTGAAGTCTTTTTATATCAATGAGTAGTTAGGAGGGGAAGTTTTTTCAGGATGAAGCAAATGTTAACTATGATTAGAAAACAAGTACCTATTTTTGAAGTGAAATTTTTAAGTATCTTTATACTGAATATTCATTAACTTCAGAAATTTACAAGCACTTATATAATAATATAGTCATTAAAAGTTAAGAATTAGGCAAACTGATTTTGAATCCTGGGACTCTTGTTCACTAATTCTATGTACTTCAAATTTTTAATTCCTTATTTTAGCCTCAGTAACTTTATCTGAAATATGGGCATAATAATTGGCCCTACTTTATTGGAATCATATAATAAATTTGAAGAGCTAAAACAATATTTGTTATATAGTTATTATTCAACAAATGTCATTTCTATTATTTTAATTTTATTGAGGTAATATTAATAAGTGATTCAATTTATATTTCCATTTTTAATTTTAAATTTGTTAAATTAAAATTTTTACTACTTTTATTACAAATTTAGAATATTACTACTCTATTTTAAATTTCTATTCATAGAAATTTTCATCTCCTTTATTGCAATATAGAAAACAATTGAGATTTTATATGTTAATTTGCCCATCATACCTCTAAGTTATATCAGTTGCTGGAACTGAGAAGGGGTTGATGGCTGTCCACCAGTAGAAACTGTGAGGATGGTATGATAGGACCATAAAGGTTTTCTAAAGTATCACCAACTTTAAACAATAATATACAGGACACCATTGTATATATCTAGCTTATTTTCTCCAAGAAGGAAGGATTTTTTCATAAACCTCAGCAATGATTCTCACAATTATTGTAATAATCAGTAATATTATAACGTCTTTATCCTTCATAAAATTCCTACAAATAGTACACCTTAGTTATATAGTTTAAAGATTAAAGAATAATTTGATAGCCAGACAGCATGGATTCAAATCTCAGTCTACCACCAAGATAAGTGCTGGAATCTGTGCCCTGGTTTTCTTATCTGGACATAGCATGATAATTATTTGGAGATGGGAGAAATTGAGTTAATGTACTAAGAACCCCACTAATCCATAGACAGACTTTTATCTATTATCTACTATTATCTTTACTATACAAGTGAAAGGAGGCTAACTTTTGGGTATTATACAACGTATTTTTAGCATGCTAAAATGTCCTATTTAATTGATAATTTTTCTTTGGCCAACACAAATCTTTCTAATGTTATTTTAATCCCATCTTTTTGTTTAGGCTTACTATGTATTACACCTAAAGATCAAATCATAAGGCCATCACTTAGGGATCTTATCTCGAAGGTAAACAATTAAACTTCTTTACTTTTCCTTATAGTAATCAACATTTTTCAGAGAAATGATTTTTAATGTAATGATTATATTAAAATATTTTTTCATGGAATTCATAAATTATGTCTTTAATATTTCAACCTGATAAATACTTTCCAACTTTGAAATTCATATTAGCAGTATCTAAATGAGTTATACAGCATCTTGCCAGGAGCAATTTATCTGTATCCATGTTAAAATACTATGGACAACACTATCATTATTCCAAGTCAAATTTTTATCCTTAAACCCAAATACATATTTTTTTTCAAATATATTCACTGTACCAGTCCCCAGTAAATATATTTTTAGAGGAAATGAAAGTCAGTTCAATAATACCCATGGGCACCTAATACCCTTGCATAATCATTCTGACTTGGTTGAGAAGAGTTGTTGTATGGACATTACCTACTTCATGGGAATGCTGTGAGGATTAGAGAAATATCTGAAAAATGATTTGAGCTTCTTCAGGAAAGATGTTATTAATATGAGATGGTATTTTTATTTGAATGAGTAGGAGATTGAAAGAGGATTATTTCCCAAAGTGGAATGGAGGCCTGGTGCTGAAGGAATCAAATGCTCCACCTTAAATAAGATGGATTACAGTGATATCAAAGGGACACTCTGCTGGTTCAGATTTGAGTGGCAAGAGTAAGGAAGCAGCTCTAATCCTCAATCCAGCCAGCTTTGGTTTTTTCTGAATAGATTCATTCTCAAGGAAAATAAATAGGTAGCAATGGAGAATGTTTTGGGTCAAGACATGAATAGCTACAGAGTTAACATAGTTTACTCTCCCCAGTGTCACTCAAGATAGGATACACTGTACTATGAAATGGTCCTGGAAGTGGGAAGGAAGAGTGCAGAAAAATTACAATTGAGCTGGATACGTTTAAAGCAAATGTCAACATAGGAACTACGAATCGGCACTACCATGTTTCTGGAAGTAGACACATAGACATTTAATGTGGACTCAGGGATCCAACAGAAAATAGTTGATTTTACAGCAAATCTAGTCCTCTTCTCATACCATCACCACCAAATTAAACAAATCAGCTGCAGATTTGAATCTCATTAATCATTTTGGGTTGATTTGGTTATTAGAGTTCTCCAACAAAAATGAAAAAATAGATTTATATCCCATTATATACACATATATGTATATACATACACACAGGCTTACATATATACATACATATCCATACCCACATGCCCATATGGTAGGAGAGATTGAGACTTTTCATGGAAATTCATTCATGTAGTCATAGAAGCTGATCGAGATCCACAGAATGGGGCTGGGGTTGTACCTCCATGGGAGAGCACTTGCCTCACACATGGAAAGCCCTGGGTTTGATCCTCAGCACCACATAGAAATAAATGAATAAAATAATGATATTGTGTCCATCTACAACTAAAGACAATTGAAAAAAAAAAAGACCCACAAGTTGCCATCTACAAGCTGGAGAATAAGAAAAAACCAGCAGTATAATTCAGTTTGTCGTAAGGAGAAATCTAAAGGCCCAGGAACCTAGAACTCTGATGATTCAGGGCAGCAGAAATGTGTGTCCCTGTTCAAGAGGAGAGAGAGAGAAACAACTGGCTGTTCCTCAGCATTCTCCTTCCTTTCAGACCCTCAGTGGATGGGATGAAGCCCTTCCACTTTTGTGAGGGCAAACCTTTCAAATGCTCATTTCTTCCAGAAACAATATTTAACAGCACTCTAGATATATCACTGAACTAGTCAAGTTCTCACCTAAAACTAATCATCACAGTTGTTTTCTCCCATTATCACTTTGATAGCTATTTTGCTGTATTATTATATTTAATCATGGTTTTGCTGCATAATGTGTTCTAATTTTTAACATATTTGTTGCAAAAACAACACATAATATCGACATGTGGATAATGTTTATTCAAAGCCCAATCTATAATGGAAAATAAAGGAAAATGTATCCAGTTTGCAATAGATACAACTATGATATGACTCTTAGAAAGCTATTCAAAATTAATCTTGCAGTTAATACAGTTGTACTCTCAAAGCTTTTGTCCAGTCAAAGATGAAAACTGTGAAAACTTCAGAGAAATCTCACCTTCCCAAGACTGAGTGAGGGGAACGGTAAAGGTGAGACATAAGGTAGAAAGCTTGGGCTCTGGTGCAGCAGGTTCTGAGCTTGGCTATATGATATTGGGCAATTCATTCAAACTCTCCGAACCTCTGTTTCTTCATCTGCTTATTTGGAATAATTTATAAGACTAAATTATTCACAAGTCTTATATTTTCTTGTGAAGTCTAAAGAGTTAATACATGTAAATATTTAGCATAGGATCTATTATATTTTTAGTCCTCAAGATTAACTTTTAGTACAACTGTCACTAGATGATCTTTAATGCTAATGAAAATTGAGAGAAACCAGGCCCACAAACTTATAATTTTGATCTTTAATGCTAATGAAAATTGAGAGAAACCAGGCCCACAAACTTATAATTTTAGGTCTAATAAGTACAGTGAGGACCTAAGGAGGGAAGAACAATACAAACACAAGTGTGATATCTGGAAGACACATTGTGAGAAAAACAGGTAATGTTCTTTCCAGCATCTAGACGCTGAGTGAAACAGGTCTCAAAGCCCAGTGTCTTTAATCCTTCTCACTACACCACTGTGTCTGAAGGATAGTCACAGGCCATGCCATGTAACACCTTAGAAGGAAATGGTATAGGTGTTAGAAGAGCTGAAGGACCCAGCAGGGACAATAAGGCAAGCCAGAGATAAGCAATGGCAGAAAGATGCCTCCACACCTAAGACACAGGGACAATGGGAGGATGGGGTATCACCTAAGCCCAGCAGCTGGGACCAATACTGGGAGGTGATGTAATCACTGCTTTAGACAAACCCCACAATGAACAGGAAGGGGCCTCCTCCTATCTCCTGCTAATGCTTCTCATCTATTGAAACTATAACCATAAGCCAGCTGATGAGGAGCCTAGAAAATTCAGTCTTTAGGAGGCCATCCACTGAATCATGGAGAATGAGGTCATGCTGATTATCATAAGAAAACTGAGAAATAGTTTACCATCTTAAAGGGTCTACTATGTGTTTTAAAAACTAGTGCAAATCTAAAAAAGTGCAGATTTATAGAAAGTGGAATTCTATCCAGTGATTTCTCAGACTGAATTTTAGTATGGCTTATTTTTTTTTTCTAGGGGGAAAGGAATAATACTACATATAGCTAACATCATTATTTGATTTGATAAATGTGATTCTTATGTGCCAGTATCACAATTGAATAAAAGATTTTCAATAAGTCTTGTTTAGAGTCTGAATTCCCAGATTCCTACTTCCAACTCTTGAAAACTCTCTTGACCCCAAACTTTATTTTTTAGGGATGAAAACAAAAAGAATAAGTGAAGCATCTCTAAAATGTTCTTAACATCTCACCTGCAATTTGCCAGAGTAAAATCAACAATAAGATCACAAACAAAAAGTAGAACTAGAGAAGAAGGAGAGTGTTTAAATACCCTTTGTGAAACATCAAGAGCAGCCAACTCTAGTGATTGTTCAGGCTTTTAAAACTTTAATAGGGTGTCAACAGATGCACTAGCTGATAGCCAGGAGTTCAGACTGGCTGCTCCAGGTCTAGGATCTTCACAGGAGCTGGGTGTCCAGCTAAGACCTCCCAATCCATTGTCACTGTGAACTTGGCCCCCTTTCTTGATAAATGCTTTTACTTGTACTTTAATTTGCTCTATAATCACTATTTCAGCAGATCCATGTCAATGTACTCTTGTAATTTTTAGTTAATGTCTTTTTCTGTAGATACGCATACACAACATACACACACACACACACACCATCTATATATATTTAGATGTGTGTGTAATATATTACACATACATATATATGCATATGTATAGTTTATATGCAGAGAAAGAATTTGTTATTTGTTATATAGAGAATGGAAATAATGCAAATAAATGTTTGCTTGTAAGTTTCATTTAAAATAACACTCACATAGTAATGTTTCCATGAAACTTCTGAACTAAACATTAAAATAAAATTCACTGGTATTAAATAGATGAAGAACCCTCTGGCTGGTTAAAAACTCTTGCTCCAGATAATTTCATCTAAAAATACAAAGAGTAGAAAAATACACACGTATGTCAATATGTATATATATTCTTGAGTACCTCCTTAAGGGAGAAGTGTTTTAGATATTATGGAATAAGTGGATTAAATTAATCTGATCTTGTTTCTCCAACAACTTAAATTCATAGTTATGCTTTTAAAAAGTACTGATGTCTGGCTATAAACTCAGAGTTTCTGATTTAATTATCCTGGTGTGAGTTCTGGACATCAATACTTTAAAACTGTCCTCAGTTAATTCTAATATGCAGACAATGACAATAACCAAGATTGGTTAAAAGTCAGTCCTTCTCAGATTTCAGTGTGAATATGGAGCACTAGGGAACCTATTTGGGATTGAGCCAGAGACTTTCTGTGTTTAACAAGATACCAGGTGATGCTGCTGCTGCTGGTCTCTGAGGGCCAAATTTTCAGTGGGACATAGAAAAAGGCTTAGGGAGTGGACAGTGCTTATAGGAAAACCTGTTCAGTCGAGCTATGCTCCATTTGCAGTGAAGAACTGTTCACCTGGACATCACTCGCTTTCTTTTCTAGAAAGAATAGCACTATTCCTGATGGAGCTTGCTGTGCTATTTTGGGTTTTCCACCAGAAAGGCCCAGTAATAATAAGCAACTTACACATCTTTTGTTGGTGTCTGTTGTGATGAGCTCCTCTGGGGAAAAAAATGTCATGAGAAGTTGCCATAAACCTATTACATTTCTGTTCCCAGAATATCACCCTATAATTTTTTTAAGCAACACATTCTCACATTTTCTTGCTCAGGTACTTATCACTTAATATCAAATCAAAATGTACTGTGATGCTTTAAATTTTCCTTTCCTAAGGTTTAAAGCATCCTTGTGACACAAAATCATTAAGAAAAAGATGGGTTCTAACATATTTCCACTGGAATATTAAAGTCACTCACTTGTTTGATTTCTCAATGCTTGTATAATCACTTATATGCATACATATATAAAGTATGTAAGACGTTAGAAAAATGAAATTATATGGTAAATCTTTGATTAGAGGTCCATATTATTGTTGTAGAATGTCAAAGCAAATAAATGTAGCCCAATTTTCGCCATTTCTATTCTTTTTATTTTTTCTATATAACTGAGCAAGTAAGTTTAAAAGTACATGTCAGAAATGCCCCCAAAATGTGTTGTAATTCCATTTCAATGTGACAGTACATTTCAGGAGAAACTGTTTCTGAGGTGATCCAGGATAGGTTACAATGCTAATCTCACAGCTGTCTCTGTAGCTATCCGTACTCATAAATCATGTGGTCTGTAATAAGAGAAGTAAGTTTGAGAGGTTAGAAATCTTAAGAAAATTGTGACAGAGGTGATAGATGATATGAAATGACTACATTCTAAAGATGTTATATAAAAGGGAATGTGTTGCATTTGAGATAAGTGCCTTCTGGATTTTTTTTCTTTAATCAGAAGAATATTAGCAATGTAATACAGGGCATACTTCAGCAGCATTATTTAATAAATATTAAACATTTATGTATTAAAGAGTTTTATATATAATCAAATTTCATCTGAGTTTTCAGGAAATATTATGGACCTTTCTGATTATTTTGGAGTTTTTTGAAGATATATCATGTTCTTTAAGTGTGCCTTGTGCAGTTTTTAAATATATTCCATTTCTTTACTAAGTCTGAATTCATTAAAAAATCTGAATAATATTTCAACTATAGTCTATGAAATAGGACTCCTGCAAAAATAACTCTGGGACAAGAACCTTTTGATTCTGTGCTTGGCTCAAAGCAATGAAGTTGGTCACCCTGAGCAAATAAACATTGAATATCCTTACTTGAAAGCAAAGAAATCATTATCTTTATAAATTCTTGTAGCAAGAACTCTGTTGCATTATTTCACGTTTTGCATTATTTCAACTTTAGAAATGGTTAATTTGAATTTAAGAAGAAAATATTACAATTCTTTAATTAATAGATAACAATTTTAACTCCTTTTGTTGTCCAATACTTTGGAATTTTAGGATGAAATAAACTTCTTATTAGTCCTAGTATTGTGTTCAGAGCTCATGTGAACAACCTGTGGACTCATCAGTAGAATGGATGTAGAACCAGGGACAACTCACTGAAGAATTCCTGCCATGCACATGTTTTTATTTATTCTCAGTATTTTATGATATGATAAAGCACTTGTATGTTTTCAGTGGCTCAATGGCTTAGTAAATCTTTATCCTCTTTTGTTAATGTCTGGACATATTATCCATCTTGTCAGTGATTTTTAAAAAAAATTTTATATCACTATGTATAGCAAAAGCTAAATGCTATAACAAAATAATATATGTGTGTTGCTAAAATATGTCATATTCAAAATGGCCTTTCCTCATTTTGTCTGAGTTCTTAAAATAATTGTTTCCTATTACTATTAAAAATGTGTAAGCACACTGTCTTTCCACAATAGGAAACCTATTCAAAAAACTGTATGGTATTTTTTATGACTGGTAAATTTCAAGCTTTTCCCTGAGCTAATATGCTCTGATGATTGGCTGGGTTTTTTTTTAACTTTTTTTTAGAGTTTTAAAAAATTTTTGAATAGACAATATTTATAGAAAAGTAACAAAGATTGCAAGAGAATTCCTATTTATCTCATACAGTTTTCCCTGTTATTAGTATTTTTATTAATATGATACATTAGTCATAACTAATGCTTAAAATGGGTGTTTAATTATGATGATGATATAGTACCAGGGATTAAACTTAGGGTTGCTTAACTACTGAGCCACATCCCCAGCCCTTTTTATTTATTTATTTATTTATTTATTGAGACAGAGTCTCAATAAGTTTCTTAGAACTTCACTAAATTGCTGAGGCTAGCCTCAAGCTTGTGAACATTCTATCTCAGTGAGGATTACAGGTGTGTCCCATTGAGCCTAGCTATGGATACATATTACCATTAACTATACTTCATACTTCATTCAGATTTCTCTGGATTCCTGCATCATGCTCTGTTTCTGTTCCAGGATCCCAACCGGGGCACCACATTAAACTACTTGTCATGTTCCCTTTGACTCCTCTTGGCTCTGACAGTTTCTCAGACTTACCTTGTTTTTGATGACCTTCACAGTTTTGAAGAGTATTAGTCAGGTATTTTGTAGAATGTCCTTCAGTTGGGATTTGTCTGATGTTTTCCTCATGATTAGACTGGGGTTATGAGATCTTGTGAGAAAGATCACAGAGATAAAATGCCATTCTCATCACATCATATCAAGGGTATATACTATCAGCATGACTTATCACCATTGAGGTTAACCTTGATCGTGGGACTTGAGGTAGCATTTGTCAGGTGTTTTACTGTAAAGTTATTTCCCCCATTCTATTCTGTTCTCATTGAAAGAAAATCACCATGCACTGTCCTCCCTTAAGAAATTTATAGTTAAATACCTCCTTGAGAGCAGAATATCTGCTTAAATTATTTTAAATTCTACATAGGAGACTTATGTATTTTTCCCCATCTATTTAGTTATTCAGTCACTATGTTTACATAGACTTATGGGTATTTATTGTATGCATCAGGATATAATACAATGCTACTTTTTATTTTATTGCTCAAATTGTTCTATTTAGGCTTCAGGAGGTCTTTCAGCTGACTGTCTTTGATACACCTGATGGGGCTACTTTTAAGCAAGAATATAAGTAATGCAAGCCAATGAATTCAGAGACATTTGGAACTTCAAATATTCTCAAAGTTTGAGTTTTGGATTTTAATTTTCCTTGGGAAATTAATGGTGATGTCAACAAAGCATGTTTGATATATAATTGTTCAACATACTAGCTATTTGGCCTTGACTGAATTATTTAACCCTCATGATCCTCAATTTCTTTATCATTCAGGTGAGAATACTTTTAGTTTGAACCACACAAAATTGCCAGTATCCTGTAACTTTTGACTGTACCAAAACTAAACTGCTGTTAATTGTTTCAGATCAGGAGAGAGACTAGATCTTCAATGCTAAAACCCATTTTCCCTGTTAAATCTTTAAATCAGGTGAAAGAATGATTTTGTTAATATGCTTATCAGTGTTAGAACTTATTTTTAGTTCTTCAAAGTCCAAATTTTTAAAACAAAAATCTCACGATCTGGTATTGTGTCAGAGACTAAAACCCAATTGATAGTAGGTTCCCTAATACATTGAAATTTCTCATTCTAAAATTGAAAACAAGCCACTGAAATGACTATATACCCTCAGAATAATGAGATACATTAGACAAAGTGACCCCAACCCATTACACTGAATGGAGGTTCATTAAATGCAGCAAAGTACCCGTTGTCCAACTCAAGTGGAACAAGTGAGATTACCTCCCTGCTTCAAATTAGATGGGCTTTGCCAGCCTTTCTAAGTTTATTTTGTGTCAGTGACCAAAAATGTATTATATTCTTTAAGAAATCATACTAGAGAAGATTTTATATTTTGAATATAATTATGGAATGAACATCTAGGGCTCAAAATATTTCTTTCCCTTGTAGTACAAGGTTTGTGAAGAAATCAAAATAATACAGAAGTCATATAATTTATCAGGATATAAATCAGAATAATTGGCCACCATAAGAAAAAGATTTGTGCATGCATTGTGCATCCATGTACATCCATGGCATATATTTTTCCTTTACCTTAGACTAGAATAGATTCAATAATGGGAAAAATTCTGATTTGCTTAGATATCAAAAACTGTCTTGATCTCATCAATAACAATGTGTTTGCTGAGCCATTGATACATTTCATTCCTATTTTCCTCCCCTACTTTTTGTTGACCTTCTGAAAAGGTGTTTTTTTTCTTTTAAGGAGATGCAAAATAAATGAAAATACTACTTTTGACAGAAAAAAATGATTTGTTTATGAATATTAAAATATCTTTTGTTAGAGAACATAGTATTGAACAATAACAAAAATAATCTGAAGAAAATGAGTTTTAAACATTTTTCTTGCACCCTTATGTCCTCTACCTTTTACCCTATCTACCTTGCAGGATAGGGAAATAACTCTGTTATTTTTGTTGTTGTTTTGATTAATGAGAGACCAATAAGCATACAAAATATTCCTCTCTTCCTTAATCTCCACTATTAAGATTTTCCCATTAGATAAACACCCTTTAGTGTAAGTGTATTGTTTCTTTGGATCTCTTTAAATTGCAATTACACCTAGAGTGTTAACATGTTGAGCTATAGTCATTTTTACTAACATCAGTCAAGGTGTTAATCTTAGCAGGTTTATTTCCCTTCAAATCTTGTAGCAAAAAACAGATCCCCTTCACCCTATTCTCCCTTTGGCCATGACTCTGCATAGCTTTTCCTCTATTCACATGCTAAATTTCTATGGAGAGTAATTAGCACACAATGTCTCTACATCTCTCACTTTCTTTTGACTTCTCAGCTTCTACTTTTTAGCTTCAGTCAAATGACAGTTATTTTACCAGAATAACTTCCTATTGTTTCACTCAGTATATTATGTTTTCAATTCACATTTTTACTTTAAACCTTCTGAACCCCACCCCACCCCTGTTTTCCCCCCTTTCTTAATATTCTTTCATTGTTTCATGAAAATTTCTTCTTTCTTTGTTACATGCTTGCTCCCTGTCTTGATCTCTCACTCTTTCTCTTCTCATCATTGAATCCCATTCAGTTTCTGTTTTTCAGATGAGATTAAAATTTTAACCAGTAGGCTTTGGCTGAAGCAGAATTATATTCACAATGTGAGTGGACCTCAGCCAATCAGTTTAAATCCCTAATAGAAAAAGGGCTGATGTCTCCCACGGGGACTAGTCTTCTTTATGTCTGCAGCCTTTATACCTACCCTGATGATTTTGGAATTACTAGCTTCTAAAATCATGTGAGCAAATACCCTGAAATAAATCACACACCATATTGGTCCTGTTTCTCAGGAGAATCTTGACTAAAATACTTTGATTCACCAGTTTCCACTTCTTGGTTCATTTATTAAATAATTGAATCTCCTAGGCCTCTATCTCTGATTATCTCGCTCTACATAAGTGCATTGGTAAAATTTATCTTTTCCAAACACAAGTTTCCAGTCCATAATTCTATTTTGAATTCTAAATTCATGTCTCCTAACCTCCCAACTAATTGCAGCATATAGATATCCCCAAAGAAATTCTAAGTCTACATTTACAGGTGTGCAGGCTTATTTTCTCTCTCCTCAACTGTCCTTTATCAGAGAAACTTCATCTCTATTAATATAGTCATTATCAACCTTAGCCCTAAATCAGTAACCTTCAGTTCCTAACACCTCACCTTTCCCACAGCTGTATGTCCACACCCATGCCATCATCCCTCCCATTACCAGTTACCAGTCCTATGTAAGTCTGCCTAAAATCTATTCTGAGTTTCTATTCTATGGTCTCCTTTCAGACTCTTACCACGTACGAATTAAATAAAATCCAGAGTGTATTTTGTCTTTTTCTCACAACTTATCTTCTTAAGCCTACACACCAATGCACTTAACAATTAAAAATTATTCAAATTCCCTGAAGTTAATTTATTAATTTTATACTACTGTGAGTTTATATATAATCTTTCCTGCTCCTAAAACCACCTTTCACCATCTGTTTAGAAACTTTCTTCCTATTCTTTCTGATGCTGTTTAAACACTCTTGCTATATTGATCACTCTGCATTACTTGTGATCACGGTACCCTTCTACCTACATCTAAGGCTGCTATGCTTTCTACTTACTTAAAAGTCATTTGTCTGACTGCATCTCTGTTGCCTTGTAAGACTTTTAAGAAGAAAATTTAAATTTTATTCATTTTTGTATCCCCATGTTTCACAGACAAGACATCCCCCTTCAGGGATGAAAGGGTTTGAGTGTATAAATGATCAAAAAAGAAAAAGAAAAAAAAAACTAAAGATGTGAAACATTTAACTATAAAATATGTAAATGAAATTGAAACTATTTTCATAAGTTTTAGAGACTATACTCCCTGAACAGAAAGCAATAATTGAAGAAACAATTTAAAAGCAAAACAGTTTTTAAATAGATGGAGACTTAAAAATAACATTCAGAATTTTTATATTTGAAAAGTCAGATTTACAATGAATCTACTAACAAAATAGATTGACTAAAGCAAGACTAGTAGTAAACCTGTTAGGAGCCAATAGCCCATGAAGCATGCATGCAAGCATGTGTACATGTGCCTAAGTAGTGGACACCAATTTATTTCAATTGTACAAAACAAACAAATACAACATTTTTCTATGTAGCTACTTTTTGCATTTCTATGCTGTTACCTTGCAGTTTAGGGCAATTGAGGCCAATTCAAAATGTTTTTAATAAATTCAGGATCTCTCTCTGAAAGCCAGTCTACTTTCACCTTGGAATTGCATTTAAGTGTTGGAAGAAGGACTGCAATATTGTCACCCTCAACAATATTATTACTGTCCTATTAGCCAACAGGATGCTGTCCTTTTATAAATGCCTTGCATATATAAACTCATTTAATCCTCACAAATACCTGAAACATAAAGCACTATTGTTATTGGCATTTTAGAGAGGAGAAAACAATGTACAGAGAATTTGAGCGGTTTCTTAAAATTTAAACAGCTAATAGATGGTGAAGCCTATAGGTGCACTCTGGAGTCAAAGCCCTTAATCTCTGTGACATACGAGTGGTTCCAAGACAGGTGACAGATTTGTGATTTCATCCCCTGTGTCCTCATAGCGCCCTGTTTCCTTTTTTTTTTTTTTTCAATCTTGGCTGTATATTTATTTCTCATACCAACAGAGGAGTCTCGTTTCATTTTTAGTTCTAAATACACAGTTAACTTGTCTGAACTCAAACTTCAAACCGTGATTGTTTTCTCAGTCTGGTCCTCTATGCATCTCCCCTGTGCTTATGGAGTCGGGTGATCATTCAAGCATTTAGGCAAAGTTTACATTTAAATTTTGTGCTTCACCCTCTCTATGGATTCCTTGCCTCTGCAAAATCTCCGAAATTTCCATCTTCTCCTCCAACTTCCACTTCTGTCTTGTGACACCTCAATTCAAAAAAGCATCGACTTTCTGACACTTGAGTTGTGCATAGATAGGGAATTGCCTTCCATTTAAAAAGCAGCAAATGCACACAATTTCTCTCAGTGAAACAAAGTGCTTGCGAGATAAATTTCTCTTTGGCATCTTCTGCCCACCCTCTTCTGAGCCCTCTGAGTCTTCCCTGCAGATCCAGTTAGTGGTTTGCCTGGGGGTTTGATCAGAGTTTTATATTCAGTTATAGGTGTCTATTCTTTCTCTTCTCTCTTTCTCTTCTCTCTCTTCCAGAAATTTCCTCTTATATTTCCAGCATCTCTTCCAGTGCTGTGTTCTCTTCATCCTCTTAAGCAGTGTAGGAAGCTGACATTTTTTCTGCTGCCATGGACTTAGGTTTTGGAAAGCACACTTGGCAAGAATACTAGAAACATATAACACTTGCCCTTTCCACAGCCACTTTTCAAAGAAAGGTACGCTCTTCACTAACTTCCGTCTGGTTTTTAGATACTTTTCAGCCATTTTTCCAGGCTCAAACTCTTCACCACCTCAAGCCAAGACAGTAAGACTCTATGGGCTTTTACATTTAATAATCCTGAAGACTGGAAAGCCTGCATGAATAAAAACAATATAAAGTTGTAATTCCTACCATTTCCAGTTGCTGATTTTCAAGAATCCTTCCTTGCTTGCATGCTTCGTGGGGTCTTTAGTAAATTTTCATCCAAATTTCATGTTATCTGGAAAAAATGTTTACATAACCACATCACTCTGCTGCTATTACTGGAAGCCCCCCAAATGTGTTATTATATGTGTAAAAGGTACAGTCCACATACAGTTTAATAGTTATGAATCACTATATTTTTAAAGCAAGAAAGTCTAGGAAGCTGTTTTACTTGGTCTTCAGGTGGCTTCTCTTTTATAATGCAAAATGGCAAAAAAAAAAAAAAAAAGAAAACTGGTTGTATCTTTACATTCAACGATATAAGAGCCTTTTATTTAGGTAGGGTGACTGTAGTTCCCAGTGATTCAGAACAGTCTCCACTCATGCCTGTTGTCCCAGTATAATTACAAATAGTTTCCCCTTCACTCTCAAGAATATCCTTCTAAATCTTATAGTTTATTAAGTTTGTAAACTTTATAATAGGAGTTATATTGGATTAGTGTTGACCCTAATTGACCTCATCTTAATTACATTTTTAAAGACCCTATACCCAAATCTTCCTACATTCTGAGGTATTGGGGTTTAAGGGTTATGGATTCAGAGGTGGATAATTCAGTCTATAAGGTCATGAATAGCAATGCTGTATCCAACACTGTCAGAGTGGCAACATTGGTACAATACAGCAGCTCCAATAAGGAACAGCATTTGATTTAATTCCCAATTATCGAGCACTTATATAAGCCAGATGCTTCTGCTGGACCCCTTCAACACTAAACTTTCTCTGCCTTTGTCGAGGTGACACTACCAACAACGTGCCCATGGCCTTCCTGATCTTGTCATTCTTCTACACTCTCCATTGCTAGCTCAGCCTTAACTTTCTGGATTCCAGCATCCATCAGTGTGGTCTGAGAATGAAGACCACCACAGCTACACGGAAGGCTTGTTCACAACGCAGTCCATGCCAGACCGCAGATCTAAAAGTGATGAAGGGCCCAAGAATCTTCATTTTTAGAACTCACCAAAAGACCCTTATGGCTCAAAATCATCTACCACAGTAAGGAAGAGAACATTTAATGATTTCAGGCAAAGGGAATGAGTCACTAAAGGTCTCTCTTCAGATGGGTAAATGGCAGGCTTTGCAGATGCTTGTCACAACACCAATGTGTAGCTAAAGTTACTTAAGAAACTCAACATTGAGTGTTGAGTTAGCACCCAAATGGAGAAAAGCAGTCTTTTTCTAACAAGTTGCATGCCATTTGAGGAAGTTTTCATCTTACAAGGAAAAAAAATGACATGCTAAAAATATTTGGATAAACATTTTAAAGGCAGATTTTCTTAAACTTACTTTCTTTAGACCTAGAGAATGATACCGATTTTTTAACTTACACATCTTGACTCCGAATAAATATATTTAAGCCTACCTAAATAACTGTGGCAATAGTGAAATCAGATTACTATCCTGTAACAAGATAACGGAAATGCAATAATAACCCCAACTGGATGGCTGACTTTTAAAATGTTAGCATTTTTCCCTAAGTGAAATTGACCTTGTCGCAAAGTATCTCACAATACTCTCTTCCTGCTAGGATGAAATATTGCTGCAAGATTATTAACATTTATGTGGAAAGGTAAATGTTTTAAGGCCAGTGACTCTGTGACGCATGCATGAAATTGTGGTTTGATGTGTATTACGGAGATTCAATAATTATTACTGGATTAGGTCAATAAATTTGGAAAGATGGAAAAGGATTATAGAATGAGAGTACTTTATGTTTTTAAAAATTGATCTAATGCCCTCTTTGACTAATTCATCCATGACAACCAAATTTGGCCCAGAGTTCCACACGCACAGCTTCCATTGACATCCATAGAATTTGTGCATGAGTTACTGAGGTTAGAATTAAGCCCTAAGGAAATAACTAAAGATTTTTGGTGAGATATACTTGTGTGATTAAATAAAATCATTTTTATGGGCTTTGTTTTCTTGTTTTCAGACTGTTCCTTATGAAGATAAATAGCCCAAGTACATTGAGGTTAATATTGCTTTTAAGCTATTTGTCTCCATTTGGGAACTAAATGCAAAGAAAAATGAATGTTTTACCTCTCAGAAGCTTGCTTCAGTTAAATGTTTCCACTATATTCAGAGTCCAGCAAACTTTGCCAGTTTCCCAAGAATATGCAGAAATCATCTCCAAATATTTTGCAAAACAGAAGCTTATTAATGATGTACCTATGTATCTGATTCTCTAACAACACAGTGAAACCTGCTTCCTCTGTAAAAATAAGGAACACAGAACATTATTTGTCCCCAAATAAATAAATAAATAGATGGAAGCACTTTTTAAAGAGTGCAAATTAAAAATGTAAGCTTTGAAACACAATCATATTTGATATGTTAGAAAAAATATAAAACTACTAAGCTAACATTGAGTGACTGTTTCTTCGTTTGTTTTTTATGGATACACTACAATGCTCAGTTTGCAGAGAAGGAGCTACAGGGAACTGAATGGTGTGGACTCAGCACTATGCTAGCACTTTATATTTGTAATCCCTGTTTACTCAAATTTGCTCAATATTGCAGATGAAGAACTGCAGAAATAGATTAACAAATTTATCAGAATTCAAAATCTAGCCATTTGCCATATTTAATGTACAAGGACAATTTAAAATTAAATTTAAAAAACAATTCAGAGAAATGGTTCATTATATTGAATTTCAGGTGGATTCATAATTCAAATTGAATCTTGGGGACACAAACATAAGTAAATGCAAATATTTGCCAGTCCTATCTTGGGGTGATGAATTTATCTCTCCTGAAGGATTAAAAGGAAAAGCTAGAAATGTAATTAAAAGGAAAAATTATAAATGTAATATATGTGTAATATATATGTAAACATAATGCAATAGCTATCTCAAATATAAACAGATGAGGAAAAATTTGATGTGGTGTCATGGTTTACTTTTTATAGTATACTATATATCATATGGAGAGTTTATAGAATATTCCTAATAAAAAATTTTAATAAATTTCAAAATGAGTTGGCATTTCTAATTTATAAAATGAACAATTTTAAAATTAAAAATATCTATAAATTATTCATTTTCGTTCACATTATTTTAAATTCAACATTATTTTATTATTAGCAATTTGGTTCAGCAGTTTAAAAAGCATATCCAGAAATAAAATTGTCTTGAGTTAGGTAGATATTTAATCCCCTTATATAAAGAAAGTTCTAAGGCTAGAATTCAAGGAAAAGTATGGTGACCTTGGAGTTATTGGGGATCCAGGCTCCTTCAAATTTTTGCTTCATTATCCTTATATGTGGATTCTGTCCTCAGCATTACCTCACCAGCTAAGAGAACTTCTAGAGCTCTAGCTATCACTCTATATTACAGGCAGCAGGAAAGATGATTGTAGGAAGAACAGCAGGACACCCTTCCAAATAGTCCATTTTCCTTTAAGTACCTTCCTGGAAATTTTTTTTATAATATTCATTGGCCAATATTTAACTTCACATTTACCACTAGCTACAGGTAGCCTGCAGGGGGCGCTATGAGAGGTTATCTTCAAGATGGGTTTAAGATCCATATTATGTTCTTTGAAAGGGCAGGGAAGGAATCCTTTGTGGCAACTATCAGTTAACTGCAATTGTTGAGTAAATACTGAGCATCTCTCTGGTACCAAGCAACTTGCTAGGTCCTGGGGCCCATTAATTAAAAAGCCTGGTTCTTACATTCAAACACTTTGTAGAATATTTAGAAAGAAGAGATAAAAAAAATATATGGTTCATGGAGAGAATACAAAATTATTGGTCAATAGTCATTAAAATATTTACATATGTTGTCCTATTAATTCTCTTCCTAGAGTGATTTATAAGGAAATAATTTAAAATGGAAAATACCTAAGAGATTTATTGCCACATGGTTTATGATGACAAAATATCCCTATAAATTAAACAAATAAATTTAGGCAAATGTACTTGAAAGATATGCAACTGCTAAAAATCTTTAAAAACTTGAGCCTAGATATGAATCTATAGATTGGAAAAATATTTTTGGAAATATTTAACAAGTATAAGATTAATATGTGGTCATTATATTATTAACTAGAAAAGCAAGATATTGTTTCTAGATTTTCATGTAATCATTCACAAATAGTGTATGTGGACTGGGGGTGTATCTCAGTGGTAGAGTGGATGCCTAGCAGGGCAGGAAAAAAAAAACTTTGCATCTATGACCAATGACTGGATAAATATCATGCAAAGGGAAAGCAGTAACATTTATCATGGTGAAAATAACTTGAGTGAGTTTTTTATTATTTGAAGCTGTGTTGCTCTTGATCCAATTTCTGTACTTTGTTAAAAATGTACATTATGTCATCTCTTTATTTAGAGTTTTTATTTTTGAGGTTTGTGTTTTCTCCTTTTTGATTATCTAGGTCCCTTACTAATAATCTTAGATATGATAAGTAGTTTCATAAATCCTGATCCCACATTTCTACTAGGGACCTCAGCTGCCTGATAGACTCAACAAAACCTTTCTTATCCTTCAGAGTGAATATACCTTTGGCTTTCACTTATCCACTTCAGTTTATGTTGACCACAACTTCACTCATTATTGACTAATATAGAAAAAGAGGAGATACTGTGATATTTTTAGGGGTAAAAAAAATGGTAAAAGTATTTCTTTCTTTCAAGAGATTGGTACTTGACTCTTTTCACTCCTTTCATCCCAAATTATAATCAACTTTCTTTTATGTCCATAGTAACCGGAAAACTTTGATGGATATTCTGAATAAGAGTAAGTTCACAAAGACCTTCATAAACATTTATTGAGTTTCTTCAAGCAGAAGTCATTTGTCCTTCTTCAATTAAAGGAAGGAAGGAAGGAAGGATGGATGGATGGATGGATGGATAGATAGATACATAGATAGATAGATAGATAGATAGATAGATAGATAGATAGATAGAGCTCTGATTATAACTCAGTGGTAGAGCATGTACCAACCACGAGGCCAGGGTTTGATCCATTTCCAGCATTATGAAAAAGTAGAAATGTTATCTCCTAAATTCTCCTTCAATTTCACTATATCCATCCTTTTTTCTTCTAATTTAGCCTTAAAATAGAAGTCATATGCCCTATTGGACATAGCACTAGATTTTACTCTTCCATAACTCTTACCAGAACAAGTTTCAAATATTTATTTCTATGACCAAATTCGGCAAAGGCTGAGAACAGGAGAGGTATCTTTTTACTTGTGTTCCCAACTCAAAGCATGAGACTGGCACATGTTAAAAACTTAGTAAATGTTTATGAAGTTTTTAATGAACTCACTTTAATCCAGGATGACTGTCAAAATTTCCAGTAACTGAGTACATGAAAGAAAGCTGAAAATAATTTGAGGATACTGTGATATGAGCCAAGCACTTGGAGGAAAGAAGTACTATTTCCATTTTTCTTTTCTAAAAGCATAATCACTTTTTCCATATTAGTCAATAATGAACTTATGTTCATTATTATTATAATGAACGTGTGTGTGTGTGTGTGTGTGTGTGTGTGTGTGTTATGTATATAATGTAGGATTTGGGGTAAGAAATTCAGAAAAATCCTATGACCATTTTTTAGGCCATTAATTGCCTAGGTATTTTATACTTTTTCTAAGCATCATATTAAACATGTTTTGTTTGATAATTATGATATGGATAGAAATATATTTAAATATCTCCTTAAATTATATTACAGAATTTTAATATATCAAATAATAATTTAGACTCTATAACCGTTGAGCTCTCTATTCTAAATATCTAAAAAACATGTTTCCAAGAAATGTTTGGTAAAAGAAGATATAAAATCAAAACATTTAGATGTCAGTTTAAATGTCTACCTATGAATTTATTTCCCCTTTACCTAATTTAAATCTTTCTCAACCATTTTTTTTTTTTTTGGTCCTTAAGCAACATTTGATATTTAGATCAAGTTAAGAGATTGGAGAGGTAATTTACCGGTAACTAATTCTCCTCCTCTAAGTTGATAGGTTCTTCTTCACTAATTGGCCCCTCAAGGTACTCTGACATGTACAGAGTTAGTAGAAGACAGGTAAGCCTTGCTCCTCCCAGAGAAATAGCCACAGATTGCAGCTCCCAGAATGTCAGTAGCAAATAAGCATGATTATTGTCATCACTTTAATTCTATCATTTCAGATAAGCAATTGCCTTTTCACAAAAGTTTTTTCATCTCTGCTTAGGACGAGCCATGAAGAATTATGAAAAAAAATCTTAAGATTCCTCTGTATTATTAAAAGGTAGCTGGCCTATCTTGTACAGCCTATTTCACCAGGGAAGAAAGCAATTTTTTAAAATGATTTAATTCTTTATTTACATTCACTTGGATCATTGGGATTGATTCACACTGTTGTCAAATTCTAATCGTAGTCAATATTCTTGTCTTCAGAATTTTTGAAGAATATACTCACAGAAAACTTGGTTCCCATGTTGACTAATGTATGCTCTCATTACAGTGGTAAGAAAGTATTTGTGTGACAGCAGAAACGGCATCATGTTTGCTGTTACAGGCTGTTTCAAAATCATTTCCAAGTTATTACAAGGTTTATTTCTGTCTCCAGAGATTATTTTGAAGTGTTAGGTGTGTTTATTACATTTTTTTCTGTCACTATGCAAGGGGTATTTTTATTATGAGCTATGCAATGTTATTCACAATGAATAGTAGTAGCAGCCTATGAAAAGCTGCAGACACTGTCCTCCCAAGTTCTGTGCATCTCCTTGCAGACAGCCTCAGTTCCTCATGTTTACTACAGGAGACCATGAGAGATGTGGCAAACCTGCATCGTACTATCATTTTAGTTGGGGCTAGATTTTAAGCAAGTAGCACTTTTCTTTAGCAAGTTCCTTAGAGAAATAAGAATTATATTTGAATATAACCAAGGACAATCTTCCTTGATTATAAATATTCTTTAGAAGGAATGTGTTAAGAAGTATACTCGGTTCCATTTCTTGCTTCTCAAAAAGGAAGAATGCAAAATAAGAACAAACGGACCTAAGATGCTTACCAGTGTTCCGCTTATTTTGTCAATATGGGGCAAACTCTGAATGCTATTTAAATGCATCCCTTCCTTCACTTACATGTCTTAACTTTTTGCATTTTTTCACAGCATTCTCTATTCTGAAAAAGCCCATTCCCTCACCCACTTTCCACATTATATCCTGGCTTACTAGAAATCCTACCTTCAGAAGCCTGAATCCTGCAGAGGTCCAGGTCTTGAGCCAAAGTCTTCCTGAATCCCCTCTGAAACTCCTGACTGATAAAATGTTCTAGTTTAAAACAATTATTCATATAATTTTGACAGACTTGAATTTACAGAATTGCTTTATTTACCTTCCTAGAAAACTATGTTTAATCATTTTCTTCAATCATCACATTACACATTAAGTAGAAAACAATTAGTTTTGCTTCTATTTTAGGGTTGAAATGGAAGAGGTATGTGTATGTGTTGAAGTAAGTTTTAAAATTTCAAGGGATAAATCAATGATACAGGAAACAACTCAGGGGACACTCCTTGAATATGTTAATATAACATTAAAATATCCACTTTCTTACCAACTGTCCTGTTGGCATTAATGAATTTGGGCATTTCTTCAGGCCCTGCTCAGTATCTCCATATCCCTGTATAACTTACACACAGTCAACAGTTTTCTTATCTCATGAGAGGGTAAAAGACTGCCACAAAATCCACAAATAGTTCTATACCTATCCTGTTTCCCTCCCCAAATACTCTTCCAAAAGAAACTGAGGGGCACCATCTTGTATCTTGAATCTCATTCCTTCTTGCCTTATAAAGAAGCTTGGTTTAGCTCCCAGTTCCTCTACCCTGTGTCTTCATGTTTATCCCTCCCCAGTAACCCCTTCTTGTCAGCCTTTGTACTTTCTTAAAATCAATTCTTAAATCTAGAGTAATGCCTAAATATCAAACTGTCACAATATCCCTGGGAAATAGCAAGCAGATTTTTATGCATAAAGTACATAAGATTCAAAGGGAATGTCAAAGACTACACAATAACTAGAGGAACACTGAGAATAGGACCCAGATCTTCCTTCATTTTCCTCAATATTATTTTAAATGTGTCTAGTACTTGGAATATTGTTCATAAAATGTGTCTAGTAGTTGGAATATTGTTCAAAATCAGTAATAAACTGTGTTTTGTGGAAGGTGAAGCAAAAGCGTAAAATTACTAAGGAAGGGAAAATACAGTGTCAAGACAAGTTATAAACAATGTGCTCAGCATTGTCTGCCCTCTGTATGAATGGAGCTAGAAGATGAAATGTAATATGGAAAACTTCATTTAATTTGCATTTTAAAAAATTGAATGTTCTCAGAAACATTTTAGTAATTGAAACACTAAATAATATTTTCCCTTCTTTTTTATCTGATTTTCATCTACTTAATTGCTTTATTTTTCAGGGCAAATCAAAATGGAATACTTCTGTTTCCCTTCCTTCTGTTGGATACATTGCAATACGTATAGCAATGTTATACATTTACATATTTGGAATATAATTTCTAAACTAACTATTTGGAATATAATTTCCATAACTCATTGAATTAGCTTTTAAGTTTTTTTTTTTTCCCCAAGCATGGTGGCACATGCCTGTTATCCTAGCAGGTCTGGAAGCTGAAGCAGGAGGATGATGAGCTTAAAGCCAGCCTCAGCTACCAAGGCGCTCAGCAACTCAGTGAGATCCTGTCTCTAAATAAAAATACAAAATAGGGCTGAGGATGTGGCTCAGTGGTCAAGTGCCCCCAATATCCAGTGCCCTCTCCCCCCAAATATAAATTTACCACCTCCTGTAAATTATCTTCTTCTCATTCTTTTCTCACTCCCCTTAGTTCTTCTCTGCTGCATAAAGTATGGTTTTTCTTATCTCTTATCATATTTGCCCTTGGAGTAGGGTCTCTTTCCTCCCTTTGCAAATTCAGTCAAGACATTCTTAACTTGGTCTTTTGAATTTAGCTTGATTTATATAGGACTACAATTTATTGTAAAGTATTATCTATTATATTAGTGCCACCTTCAATATTATCTTTGCCTGTCAATGCTAACTTATATATGAAAATGAATTAATAAAATGGTGGAAAATTGCTAAATAAAATCTTCAAAGATATCCTATATAAAGTAGGATTACAGATACATAAAGCAGTACCCATGCAAGGGACACTTGAAATCATGTGGTCTAAATTTCTCATGTTTATAAAACCAAAGATCCAAAGAGACTAAATAATTTACATGAGGCTATACAACAATGCTAGTACTAATTGTCCCAGATATTGCAACTCCAAGTTCAATATCATTTCCAGCTCTCCCTGCATTTTAAGAACATTATTTACTAAAATAATGAAAGTTCATAGGATGGTGGTTTCAATGCCAAAGAAGGCTTAGTGCTTATGGCAAATAGAAAATATTTCTAACAAAAGAGCAATACATATGATAATTAAATAATGTCTCTTTAATGGAAATAAAGTAGAGGAATTTTATTTCCATAATTTTGAATACTTGGAATCAAATGGCTCTGACCAGTCTACCCACATGGCGCCAGTCAGAACAGGAGGCATCTGGCCACAGTTTCAGCTGCTTTAAGCATGACCCTCATTGGTGGCCACAGATACCCTCAGTGGTCCAGTTTCAGTGCTAATGAAAGGTGAACACAGGATGTTTTCTGAAGGTTGAGGGGGGATATAACACTGGACTCAGCAAGGAAGTCATTTCTGTTTTCATACATGCTCTTGATCAACTCATCAAAACAGAAAAAAACGTCATGTAGAACAGATTTCTGATCTTTGTGAAAACAGGCATTTACCTTCTGACTGGTTGAGTTGAACTCTAACCTTAGCAATTGCAGTATGAATGCTGTCAGGAAAAAAAAAATATGAGAGTGAAAACTTGCCTTTCCCAGTCATGGATGACAAAGGATCCCAGGCAGCTTATTCAGTTCTGTCAAAATGATCACTGGACTACTAGCTCGCTCAGCCCTTGCATGGAGACCTGAGGTTCTGGTCATCCATTCATTCTCATCCTCTCATCTGTGCCTTTGCAAAGTATGTTCATCTGTTAGGGATTTTCCTTTTAAAAATGTTTTTATTTTTTATTTTATTTAGCTCAACATTTCAAAAGTGTAAAATGAATAAAGGAACAAGGAGTTGTTTGTAATTATTTACCCAAATGATTACTTAGATTTGATTGTAGTGACGAACTATTTCTGTCAGGTAATTGCAATTTTGAAGATAGTACATTTTGGCATTTATAATAATGAAGGAGAAATGCTTTTTATCTTACTTCAGATTGGTTCAAATGTGAACAGAATTGATAAAATGCAGGATGTTTATAAAGTATTCATACCACATTAAAATCTTAATAGCTTTGAATGAAGACCTAATAGAAGAAAACTGAAAGTATGACACAGAGTCATGTTTTATTGAGTTTTAATGCTGGCATTGATTTTTTGATATTTTTAAAATAGTCTTATCTATAGTATGTCATTTCATATATAGTATAGTACAGTATAGTCATTTCAGGATTGTAATATTTCTGATCTCCCTTTGGTAGCAGCGTGTTAAAAAATACATAAAAATACTTATGATATTGCTAATTATAACAAGTTGACATTTCATGTAAGTACATATGTACATGTATAAAATTTCAATTTTAAGACAATACAGATAAAAAATTCAATGCTATTGATCATAATTACATAAAAACAGTATGTTAATGAGAACAAGCTAGGCATCTAGCACTTTATACTTAATAACCCATTTAGTCTTCATAACAAGTCCACAGGGTTGATATTGATATTTTACCCATTTACACTGTTCAGAATACAAAAGGAGAAAGAAGTTAGCCAGGTAGCAAGTTGGGCACTTAGAGTTCCTACCCGTTATCACTACATTTACAGAAAACAACTGAATGTTACACATAAGATTCAGTGTTTATTAGCCTCGTGGGAGTAGAGTTTGACTTTGGTCTTATTTGTAAATTGTTTACCAGAGTCACAAACTGCTTGAAAAATAAAACCTGTTTTGTTTAATATCTAATTTGAATAGACAAAACTTCTTCAGATATTTCAAACAAAGGGGATATATTAGTTTTCTGGGTTGCTCTAACAAATTACCACAAAGAGAGTAGCTTAAAGCAACAGAAATTTATTCTCACCATTCTGAAGGCTAAAAAAATCTGAAATCAAGTTAATAGAGCCACAATGTTTCTTGAGACTCTAGGAATCCCTCCTTGCCTCTTCCAGGATTCTGGTGCTTGTCAGCATTCTTTGGCGCTGCCTGGCTTGTAAATGAATCATTTCCATCTCTACTTCCATTGTCACGTGATGTTTTCCAAACTTTCCTTTTTATACAATGACACCAGTTGTTGGATTTAAGGTCCTACCCTAATCCAGTATGACCTCATCATAAAGTAATTACATTTGCAACTTTATGTCCAAATAAGGACACATTCACATGTTCTAGGTGGACATGAATTTTGGTGCTGCACCATTTATCCCAGCATGAAAGTGGGGTTTAACATGCAAATTTGGTTAAGGAAATGTTAAAGGAAAATTTCTCATGGCCAAGGCAATTCCAACAACTGCTACTGATTTGTACCCAAGCTGCCATTAGCAGAAGTCAGTCATAAATTTCAAGACAGGTAATGCCTCCATAGACCAGCCAATCAGATTATGATGGGTTTTTTCATCCCTTTGATCTTTGTCTATGGACCTACCTTTGTTGGCTCATATTCACCTAGGAGAGCCTTAGTTAACATCACTGTAGGCATCACAAAATTGCAGCTGACATTGTTACTATTCTGAAACAAAGCAAGTGGACCCAGTCCCCCGTAAGAAATCCATCATAAATGATGGGTTCTTAAAACACAGAATATAAACCATTGTAATAGAAAATAATTTAATATAGGAATTTGTCACAAAAAATGTTAGAAAAACTTAAAGAAAGTGGAGGAATGATAACATTCAGAGAACAGCTATCCCCATTCTCTAGGCTAGAAAAGTACAAGAAAGCATTGCTCAGAACCCACAAGTCCAGGCTGTATAGCAGACACTGCTGGTAGGGCTATATTTTGCAGGCTCTGACTGCTGTGCTAATTGGGAACATGAAGCCTATACTCCTGTGTTTGCTCCTAAAGTTGATATTGATGCAGCTACTGTTACCATACTGCTACTACTATTACTACTTCTAAAGAAGCTTTTAAAAATAACAGAGAACATATCCTTGCAATGTTATGGAATTTCTTTGTCTCTGAATAATTACAATTAGGATTTTCCGGCAATATTATTTTCTAGTGAAACACTGAATTATTGTAATGGGTTGGAGAATCCAACAGAATGGCATACTTTTAAAATATTGTAGGTATGTTGAGCCTAATATTTGAAGAGCTTTGTATTTGACTAAGTTATATGTTTTTTGTAAGAATGTTTACTATTTTCTATGAATTATTCCTCCAATATTATTTGCATTCAATTTATGGATTTATGCCATACAGTTTGGGGAATTATATTTTTAACTTTTTAATCATTTAGAACTCAATGGGTTTTCCTTCAGATCTAAGGCCAATAGTATAAAAGAGGTCAGATAGCTTTCTGTAAGTTGATAGGAAATACTTTTTACTTTGCCAACCATATTATTTCTATTGAAATGATTTAACTGTGCTACTGCAGTATGAAGGTAGGCACAGACTTCATGTTAGCAAATGCTACAATAAAACTCTTTACAAAACAGGTTGCAAGGTAGATTTTGCCCATGGGCCAGAGTTTGCCTATACCTCATCTAATAGAAATACCTTAGCAGTAATCCTTATGATTTCTACTCACTAATGAATCCACATATGCTATAGAAAGAACAAGATTTTAAAGGGAACATTCTTTAATTTGGGGATATCTTCATTGATAGTTAATATTATCATAAAACCTAGATTAAGAAGAAATGTCACTGCACTGTGTTAAGTAATTTACATAATTATTTTAATTAATCTTTCAATGCACCATGAAGTGGATGTTCTTATTTCTGTATCATAAATAAAGATGCTCTATAGAAGTTATGTAAACTTACCTAAGTTCATTGAGGAAATAAATGATAGGGATCAAACTTATATATAATCCACGCCACACATATGATTGCTACACTATGTCTTCTAATATATGCTCTTCTATAATTTCTCCTGCCTTATGTTCAATAACCACCATATTTTTAAATTTAAAACCAAAACATGATACTATATCTATACTCTATGCATATGTAATGTACACATTGAGTCAATTAGATGATAAATTGGCTCAGTTCCAGAAGAAAATTTAACCATTTATTTTAATCAATGCTTATTAGAGGAGGCAAGCTAAGAAACATTGAAAGTTCTAATTCATAGAGATGAGAATTTTCAGCAGAAGGCAATTTCCTGACCTGAATATCACCTGCTTGCCTGATATCCTGGCAATGATAAATCCTTGCTGGGCCTCAATTCCTAGAAGACTAAATGTTCCCTGGATACCAGTTCCTGGACAGTTTCTTAATTCAGAATTTATCAACTTCCTCTACAATTCAGAATCATTTGACTGTATGACCACTATTACCCTAAAATCTTGCAGGTTTGTCCTAACCGTGTGAATTGGTTTGACTCCTGTGTACCCTTAAGGAGCACATTATCAGTTACTCTGGCTCCAAACTAATCCACTTATAACTTACTTCCTCTTGTCCTTCAACCTCATGGAGGGCCAAAATGGCCTCATACATTCTATTTTCCATCTTCAGTCTTCCTTTGCATATTTGCTGTCCTGGGTTACAAGTACATTTTCTCTGAATTTGCATCTTGCCTCTCTGAATAATCTCATCTCTTGGCTCAGAGCTGTCACCATCCCTTTCCTTCCCTGGCATAGCACTGAAAACCTCTGGCATTAATTTGCCAAAATCTCTATCAAGCTTGCACTGATAGTTAATGAGTACCTATTGCAGGGCATAGCTTGTTCTAAGTCTATTGTGCATATTAACATATTTAATCATTTTAACATCTATATGCTATATGTTTTATATATTAACATATTTAATCATAACAACTTTATGAAATAGATTCCATGGATCTGACTTTGCTTCCATAGTTGGTGCCAGAGATTTGCAGGGGTGGCAAAACTTTACCCTCTTAGACCTGCAAATTAAACTGACATAAAATGAATCAACAGGAAAGAAGCATACAAATTTATTTAATACAAGTTTTACATAGCAGAGGAGCCTTCATAACAAAGACCAGAAAGTGCAGGTCAAGTTGCACACATGTATTTAGGTGGATAGAATAGGAAGATATAAAAATGTGACAAGACAGATGGACTTGGAGGGCAATTAATTAGGTGAAGGACTGGCTCGAAAATAAGGGTTATGGTAAGTCTCAGTAGCAAAGATTTACCTTGGCTTCAATTTCCTTCCTTGATGATAAGAATGCTACTTTCCTTCTGGTATATGGAGGACATCTTTCACATGGGAATCCCATTCCTGCCCTTAAGAAAGAGAAGAAAAATCAGATTATCATGCACCTGCTGTCTTTTGAGTGCCTTTAAGTCAAAATAGTTGATATATCTAAGTGGCATATTTGGGGATGGTGTATTCTGACACTTCACCTGACTTCTGAGTGTTTAGTACACGTATTATTAGCATCTTTTCACAGTGTGGATTCAAAAAGTTTACCCTTGTGCTCCCAAACCTGACCTGGTGGTATAGGCAGCCACTAGTCAATATGCCCCCTGCCCTCTAACACAAGCCTTGCCCACACAAGCTCCCTCGGCAAAAATTTCCTGTCATGAAGTTGGAAATCAAATATAAAAGGCTCCCAAACTTAGTTCTCACAGCTACATGAAGGCTGTGGGGTCTCAAGATCCCAAAGATGATTCTTGGGCTTATGGTTTTCACAAAGCAGCCTAAATGATGGAGATGCAGCCCAGACCTACACCCCAGAGTACTGCACTACATAGCTGAGAGGCTTTGCCAATGGCACCACTTACCTTACGGATCAAAGTTACCTTCATGTTCTACTTCCTTTCCAAGAAAGAAGTTTGGAATAAAAACCCATGCATGGGGACTGGGGTTGTGGCTCAGTGGTAGAGCTCACCTAGCATGTGTGAGGCACTGGGTTCAATCCTCAGCACCATATAAAAATATAAACAAAATAAAGGTGTTGTGTCCATCTACAACTAAAAAATAAATTCTTAAGAATTAAAACCCCATGCTCAAGAATCCATATTATTTTGTTCTGGTCTGGGAATTGGGTTGACATGCTGGAAGTTTCTCAGGATGTCAAAAGTGACAGAGGAAATCCCTCATCTAAATTTCAGTGTACGTTGATCATGGAAGGAAATTTGGAAATGTAAATTAAGGAATCTGTACACTAGAACCAGTAAGACAAAAAAGGGAGATATTAGAGCATATATAAAACTGAAATCTAAATTACAGTCCTGGGCTAGTAGGTTTACAATATTTAAACAATCCTGGCAATTATATATGACTGATTTTATTATCCCTGGTTAAACCTTAGTAACTTCCATGATATACTGAATGTCAGAGCCACCTGTCTTTAATGTTCAGTATATAGTTAGTCCCTTTTAAGATGATCCTATTAATAGAATCAAGTTGGGACCTCAATACCCAGGACATGTTGCTGAAAGACCACAGCACCAGAAAAAAATCCTAAAATCCAAAATTTGGCTTCTAAGTCCAAGACCCTCAATGATCTTAGGGAATTTCTCTAGTCCTTTGGGTGGCTCAAGAGAGACTAACTGGAACCTTGGCCTCCATACCTATATATTCTTTTTAATAAAATAGCCATGTGGGATAGAGCAGGGGCGTTATGATGTTCCTATTTCACCATCCTTTGGGGCACTGATTCAAAACAAACTTGTTTCCTACAGGACACCAGACTTCCCATTCAAGACCCAATTCACCTGCCCCATCCTTGCCATAGGATCACTTTAAAGCTATTACCTGTGTTTTAAACCTACACCACTCCCAAGATGCCCACATACATATAAATGGATAGACAGTAAAAGACTATCATAAAAACTTGCTACGGAAAATTCAAGTATAGATCAATGCTCTTTAATCTCTTCAGTGCACAGTCAGTATCTCTAAGGCTTGTGAACAGGGTTGCTCTAATGAACTAGTGGATCAGTGTGGTTATGTTTCTGAATGTATTGTCATTTAGTGCTCTGATCCTGTCTACAACAATCAATGTGTGAAGTACCTGAAAAAATACCAACAAATAGTCAAAACAGACTAATAAAGATGTTGATAACATCCTGGATTTGATTTTTTCCTCGGAGGGAATCCAACAGATCCAGAACAAGTCAGGAGGAGTGTGGTAGAATGGTTCAACTCCATGTTGCATGAAGGATAAACCAAAGCTCTATTGGTTGTGACCTGTTATTCCCTGATTTACAGCCCTGCCTTTTTTTTTTTTTTTTTTCATTTCTCCTCATTGAATTTCTGGGGAAAAGAGGGTGGGAGGAGCTTGCTATTTCATTCAAGAAAACTTTCCAGAGTCTGCAATGGCATTTAATTTTGGCTCTGTGTGTTTTGCCTGGATGGTAACCAAGTATTTGCATTTGAAACAGATTTATTGATTTTGGCTTTTCATAATATCTTGTCACAGGAGGCCTATAATGCTGGATCCCACTTCTATTTGTGTACATAGAAGGGAGTCCTTCTTAATGAAATGCTTTGACCTCAGCAAGGAGAAAAATAAATTCCTATATATCAGGCTAATGTTCAAGGACTGGCATTGTATCAGTATGGGTCTTCCAAGAAACAAATAACATCTTTGAAAGAAAGAAGTGCAGAGAAAGGAGGATTAGGTAGGAGGAGCCTCCATGACAGAGTAGCTCTGAGTCAGTCCCAACCAGACTAAAGTCCCAGGGCAAAGGTTGTCGCCTGGAAGCATCCACCAGCCTCTCCTACCCTAGTGTGGTCAGGCATTGCCTGTGAGCAGCCCAGTGTGAATACCATTCCAACTGCAGCAACTGGAGTTGGAGGCACTAACTCTCCTAGTCTCCTTGCAGCAATTTTCCTCTTAAAAGGAGATCTTAGGGGTGTACCTCCCTGGCTGCCATGGGTACATGATGTTTTTAGGTTTTAGAGTGTCTTCCACCAGAACTCATAAAGTAGAAATATTCTAAAACATGGAAAATGGTTCAGAGCCAGGTGCCAAAAATTAACCATTAATGTCTACCATACAACTCCAGATATAAAAATGAAACAGGACACTAAGTTATTGATGGAAAAAATCAACTTTGGAGTTTCAGAATCTTAACAAAGTTCTTCCTATATCATAGTTGTTTCATACGTTTTCATTGAAATGAAAGGCAGGTAACTATACTTCATACTCAATTTGGGGAGAGTTTTCAAATGTCTAAAAAACTCAGTTCTTATAACCATAGTATAGAAACACTTCTGTCTTTTTTATTAAACAACCCATTTTTAAAAATGCATATTGGCAGATATGCATCTAGATCAAAAGTGGTTCCAAGTGTCACCCATATGACCAATATGGTGCACAGAATCTGAGAACTTTCAAACAAAAAAGGCTATAGATTGTGCTTTAATCATCATTATCATAGCTACCAGTAATTCCTCATCCTTGTTGCTGAGCAAAGACTGTTGTAATGGATACCTGTTCTCATCAAACTAGTTTCAAACATACAATTAAAAAACAAAACAGGACCAGAAAAGAGGAGTAAATAAAATCAAATGAGATAATGGTTTATGATCCACTGGGTATTGTAGCTCTAGTTCAGAGATGCAAGTCAATTTCAATTCTGCTTGCTTCTCCTCGAATCCTTTTTCAAAGAAAGAATTTTCACATAATTTCACCTAGAGGGCTGCACTTACATTTTACTGTAATATCAGAAAATGAGATCCTTCTTTGTTCTGATTGAAGAACACATATATACAGAGAAGAGCTGCTGGGGAAGACTTCTGAAATGGGTTAAGATGTCTGATGGATCAGCAAGAACTTCTGAATAGATTACAGTCTTTCTTTACATAGATAGCTAGATGTTAGAGTTTGTATTTGATTTTTTTAAAAACAGAAAACCAGTTTTGTTATAGTTTTTAACCTGTTTGGATTCTTTCAACAAATGGGAAACACAAAATATTTAGTGTATATAGAAGCAAAGCTGAAGTCAAATATGCGGCGGGAATAATAAGAAGCTTAGACAGAGAAATTCTAGAATATGTTTATGTTATTTTAATGAAATATACCAATCACTGCTAATTGACTTTGAATGATGTAGCAATATTTATATTTCCTATGTTAAGAAATCTTCTGGCCTATGTCTTATGGTTTCTCTGGTCCAATCTACTAGTTGATTTTATTTAAAAATTAAATAAAAGTAGCAGAGTTTTTCTGTATGGTTAAAATTGATTTTTATTATGTACATTTGTGGAACACTTTACTTGAAACATCACTCAAGGTGATACATCAATTTTTTCTCTTTGGTCTAATGTACAGTTTTCATATTATACTAATAGATCAATCAAAAGATGCTTTTTCTTCTCTTCAAAGATAGCTTTCCATTCCTGAAATCTGTATCCTAAGGTCCTTGAGTCTCTGTCCCTCACACTTTAAATACCTTTAAAAAAACAGAAACCAGGGTCTGAGTGTGTGGCTCAGTAGTAAAGCACTGTGGTCCTGGGTTCATGCCCAGTTCTACAAAAACAAACAAAACCACCCCATTTAATTCCATTGTCCTCTCTATCAACTAAGTCACTTTGCTTTCCTCTGTTAAATAATGTTCCAAATGAATGTCAGCTTCTCATTGTCTGCATTTTTAAAGTTATTCCTTAACACACTATAAATAATCTATTCCCCTTTAAATAATAAGTTGCTAATCAACAAAATTTTCCTAGCCTCATTCTCACAGGCTACTTCTCGGTATCTCCTGCCATTGACGCCCCTTCCTCCTTCAAAAACTTACCATGGATTCATAGACCCCATACTGATCATCCAAGACATTCGTATTTTCCTCCTTTCTAACATTCCCATCCTAGTCCCAGTTCTCTCTGCTTGAATTGTTCCTACTTTTAGCATCTTGTACTCAAAGTAACCAAAACCAAAATGTGCCACCAAATGTGCTTACTCACCTGAAATGTGTTGATTTTGTTTCTAGAGGACAATATAGGACAAAATGTTTAGATCTTAAAACACTATATGTGTGTGTGTGTGTGTGTGTGTGTGTGTGTGTGTGTGTGTGTGTGTATTTGGTACTGGGGATTGAATTCAGGGGCACTAGACCACTGAGCCACATCCCTAGCTGTATTTTCTATTTTATTTAGAGACAGTTGCTTAGTATCTCACTTTTGCAGAGGCTTGCTTTGAACTCGAAATCCTCCTGCCTCAGCCTCCTGAGCTGCTGGGATTACAGGTATGCACCACCATGCCGGGCCTAACCCATTATTTTGACCAACAATTTGCTTGGGAAGAAGGATCAACACCCAAAACAAAGCACTCTTTAAAAAAACCACATAGACACATACATTCAGCCCGGATTAAATAAGTAATATATTCTCCACACTAGAAAGCAAGTAATAATGCCATAAAGATATGGACCAAATATATGTTTTTAGAAATTCCTCCTCCAAAGACTTAATGTAACTTCAGCCTTTTTTTTTTTAAGTAATATTTTTTTCATCTTTGGTGCTTGAAACTGATAATTCATCCCCATTCTGTTTTTCTAAAAGCATAGAAAGTGTGCTTTCCTCTTTTTTACTAATTAACAAAGGACTTCAAAACTGTTTGTTACTGTATTTGTTTATAGCCCCATCAATTTAACACCGTGGGGATTATCAAATCATTACAATGGCATTTGTGCCATGAACACAGGACAATGAGGGGAAGGAGACTGGTGCTGTGTGGTGCCTAAAAATGCAAACACAAATTAAAGAAGTTTAATTTGTGTGGAGGATAGATAAATAATGATTTGCAGCAACCAGGGATCTCATATGGCTTTGTTCATATTTTAATAGTGTACTCCTCTTTGCAGTCTGAGTAATTAAGTCTTATGACATTCCAGAAACCATAAATCCTGCTGAGATGTTTAAGTTTAGAACAACCTCTTGATGTACAATCAAAATAATAAAAATAAAGAAAGACACTTCTCTGGTTCTTAACAAGCTGTTTTGCTTTTACTTGGGAAACACAATTGAATGTGGCCCACTCCAACTGTTTAGTCTCATTGTTAACTAGAAGTTCCTTTTGAAATTCATTGCCTTCAATTACATTTTTTAAAAGAATTTTAATTGCATGGCTGTAAAGAGTAAAGATGCTCTAGGCTCCATTTGTTTATCATGGAGGGGCCTAAAAAATGAGGACAGAGCTTCCCAGCTCATGCAGGGGTTGCAGAGAGAGGGAGATGACTTTTAATTCGACAAGTTCAGAGAGATTTCTTAGTTTGACGCGCTTGGCAGGGGGTCTTTGAGCGCCTGGCAATGCTTCAGCGTTCTGAGCTTTGAAAGTCTTTCCCTGCAGCAGAAATTGTATCAAAAGCCAATGATAATATTCCCTGCAAGGTAAAGCACCCTATTGAAGATTTGGAGAGCTGTTTATTTATTCATCACAGTTTTTCTTTTAGGACATATCAGGCATCTAGGTAATAATTCACATAGATGATAGAAAATGCAAAAAAAAAAATCCTCCTCATTAATCTTTCACCTTTTCCTTCTTCTACTTCTCTGTAGGCCACATGTAGATATAAAATGTTCTTTCTGCTTGTCCCAAACATATATCTTTATTCCAAATCTCAGTTTCTTCCCTTCTCTTTCCATTTTTAAACAAAATTGTCATTTCAGTCTACCTTCTACCACCAGCTGAGAATATAAGATGTTTATGGCCATTTCCTCCTGCTAAATCCTCAAAGTGATTAATTAATTTTACAGAAGTATGTTCAGTTTCTAAGGCTGTTTTTGAATCTTGGTATTTTAAGTATGTTTCAGAAAGCTGTTTTCAAAGCAAATGTTAACAATTGTGTTGATCTCTTGAAGGAGATGCATATTTTAATATTTTGTATTATATTTTGTACACATGGTAGGGAAAAAAATGTTTTCCTCTCTTTCACTGTTTCTAGGGCAGAACTGGGAATAAGGGACCATGACAACCTTTCCCTCTTGTATCATCAATGTCTGCTATCGGTTTGGCAGAATCAGTGAAGACAAAAACAGTTTCCCCTCATTTTTTTTCTTCCATCTTCTATGGCATTAAAAGTGACCTTGCCTTACAAACGGTGAGCTACCACAAGGGAAGCACTGGCCATGTAGGAGAAAGTTTCCTGATTTGTTTTTTTTTTTTTTAAACTATGAGAATTTGAGGATAGAGCATTGCTTACAACTGCATATATTTTTTTTTATGGAATCAATGAAGGAAAACTGCATGCAAATAAAACTTGGAAAAAAATTCATACATCATCATACTTGGGCATACTTAAGTACATTTCACTTTATAAACATGAACCAAGTTGTAGAGTATATTTAAATATCAATAGTGTAGGAGGACATCACCATCCCAGGTAACCACTTCCCTAAGAAAATATCCATAGAAGAGCGTCAGCAAATATTCTACTCATTCATTAATATTAATTGAACTTCCACAGAGTGCAAAGCAAGCCATAAGGAACCTTATAAACATAGCTTGCCCTTAGAATTTCAAACCCTTTTGTTGGTTCATGATCCTTTTTACACATTGAAAGAGGAGAATCCAGGCTAATTTAAAACCACACAGTCCCAAACTGTACATAGCACAAAGCAATCACTCATTATCAGGTTTGGGGAAGAATGCATGGGTCATGGTATGTAGACCTGACTGGGGAGTTCTGGGAAATTGTCCTGCCCAGTGCTGCTGCCGTAGCCACTGTCACCAGACAGCCCACAGCCTGATGGAGGCCTAGTCCAGGTCTTTTTCTTAGACTGATATTGCGTTTCTGTCTCTTAAACTATTCTTGGGATAGAAGATAGAGTTGTTTGAGTGTCTCTCTAATACAAAATGAACATAATTAATCATACTTCCAAACTGAAGAAGTCCTATCTAAAATGAATTTAAATTCAGTGTATGATTGATGATTTATCCTGCCTTTACTTCATATTACATATTTATTTCTCACTGAAATAATTGCCACGATCTATTATGAATTTTGCATTTTTAAGTGATCTCTATTTAAAATTCAACGAACAATAAGGTGAATGAGAAAATACTCAGGTGTATTATGGAACAATGAGTAATCTCAAAGATGGGTGTGTTAAAAACACGTTATTAGCTCTGATATTAAAGTCTAGCCTACCACCTTGACCTTACTTCATCAGAATTTCCTCGATCATGGTGAGTCTGCCATTCACAATAGTAGTCTCATAAAATGATACGTAGGAGAATTTCATTTTTGCTTCTTTGAAATTATCCCCATTCTCTTTCCCCAGAAGAAATTTGAGCCTGTGGGTATTTGTATGGTACATTCAGATTCCAGTTTGTGTGACTTGTTCATTTATATTTTAAATATTTAAGGCTACATTATGATAAGAAGATCATTACCTGACCAGCAGATGACTGAGAACATTTAAATAAAATGGTGTAAATAATATTCAAGTTTTGAGCTTGGCAGATATTTATATAGAAATAATCTTTTGTTTAATTGCATGCATATAAAAAGAAGTGGTTTCTCCTTGTGAGATATGGAAGAAACTCTTAAGCAATTATATTGGAAACACATCATTTTTTCTCTTTATACCGATGTCTTATGGCAACTTGAGCACTAAAATCCCCACATAGTTTGTTGATGAAGGACAGATTTTACTTAAACTTTGATTAATCTAATTTGACATACTCATATTTGAAGCTTCTCAACTCACTAGTTTACCAGTATCCTGTATGTATAATTTAAACACTCCTAAGTCATTGTTTTGGATCAGGAGAGATGTTTGCCAGCATACAGCTAGTTTATACCACTACATAATAATACATACACCAATACAGTGAAATAATAATAAATTTGAACAACCTAGCATTATAAACAAAGTCTGCTTAATATCCAAGCTATTAGTGCCAGAGGGGGAAATCAACTTGAAATTATCTGGGTTGTTGGAAAGTCAACATTTTAGGGAGACGTATTTTGTTTCACATAGCAGAATTAAAAACTCAATATAATGGGATGAAACACAGCCATTGTGCATCTTGAACTTATCCAGTCTTTGTTTCAGCATTATTGACTACAAGGACAATTAACAATGATTTGTATGACAGAACTAGAATGTCAATGAAGGCATTTCCTAGATTGGCTCTTTTTCTGCTAAAGAGGATTCTGTCTGAATCTTTTCAATTTCTTCTACTCCCTTATTCTAAGGAGGTACTCACCCGCTTTGGGGGAACTTTCTGGTTATAGATTCCAGAAGAAATGGGGGAAGAGATGGTAATAAGGCAGTCAAGCAACAACTGGAAGTTGGGTTTTTTATGGTACTGAGGAGAACATTGCAGAGGCAAATGGAGTGGGAGAGCAATGGGGTCTTTCAGAAGTATTACTGGGACTTACTTATCTACCTTCATTATATTTATTGAGAAAGACAAGAGGTAGAACTGTGTTTTAGGATTGTACTATTTCTTTGCAAATGGATTCTATAGATGATCACTTTAAAAAGATCATAGTTTACATTTGCATTATGAATCTTCATGCAAATATACAGCTCAAGCAGTTAGTTGTTTCAGATAAGATGATCTGAAAATCAGAACTGCACTTTTAGGCAGAGAGTGGTGTTCTTAAAACATCTTCCTGGCTATTTGAAATCTTGGCAAAAGACATAAACGTTATTTACTCCTCTCTAACTTCTGAGGCCTTTTCATCTCTTCAGACACTGAGGACCATAATGGTGCTGATCACCAAAATAGTTGAGCAGTGTGTGGCAGATAAAAACCTAAGATGAGGGGTGAAGTTATACATGGGATTTTTTTTTCTTTTTTAAAGTGACAGTGGGAGAGGAAAAAAAGAGTTACAAACAATGTCTCTAGCAAAGTTAAAGAAAATCCAACAAAGATTTCTTCCAAGAAAGCAGGGTAAAAAAGATAAAAGATATATCTATATCTATATCGATAGATATAGATACATAGATAGATGTATAGATAGATAGATATAAAGATGTGTGTGTGTGTGTGTGTGTGTGTGTGTGTGTGTGTGTGTGTGTGTGTGTATAGAGAGAGGCAAGGGGAACAAGAGAATCTTAGAGTTATAGAGAATGAAGGGGGAGGTTTGTTCAGAGCACAAAGCAGGCAATGTCTGAATATTAAAAAAAATAAATAAATTCAAGGCTCCAAGTTAAAATTCTTTAGAACTATTTAGAAGAGAAGATAAAAAATAAGTAGCATGGAAAGTTTGAAAATTTAAACCTTACCTTACTTGAGCTTTATCATATCCCTCCACCCTTAACTCCCCACAGAAGACATCACCTTCAATTTCTAATAAGATGCACCAAACTTCAGGAATTGAGCAAGGTGGTGTGGGCAATATGCTCCTGAGATTTCAAGCATGGCATGTTTCTTGGATAAATTTTGTGAGAGTAGGCAATTAGTGTTAAACTTGTACAGGAAAACCATCACAGCTTTTCACAGTCCAATTATGATACTATTTCAAAATACCTAAGTCTAAATAATGTATAAGTAATAGAAATTGATTTGTCATGGCTCTGTAAGCTGGAAGTTCAAGACCAAGGTGCCAGCAGGTTTAGTGTTTGGTGAAGGACTTATCTCTGCTTCTAAGATGGCATCTTAAAAGCTGCTGCACCTAGAGCGGTTTCAGAGAAACTTTGTGGCCTCATATGAGATGAGTCTGAAGGTCAAAGAGCCTAGGACACTCCCTTCAATCTCTTTTATATGGAGCCCTCATGACTAATCAACTCCTAAAGACCCTTTCTTGTAATACTATCATATTGGTGATAAAGTTTCAACACGTAAATTTGGGGGACACATTTGGAACACAGCAAAACTCAAATACTCATAGTTTCAGGCAAGATTAATGGAGATATGACAATTCTATTGAATTTTTTCACAGAGTTCCTTTGAAAAGGGACACCTTTTTGCCTTTGTCTTTGAATCTGTAAGAAAAGTGGAGTTACAGAAAGGAGAACAAGGAAATATTTCCAGAATACATGAAAGAATAAAATATTATTTGTTATAAGTTTTCCCCACACTTAATCCATCCTTACCACCCATTTTCATCATTTCTTAATTCATTTCCTTGTTTTTAACCTTTCTCACTGCTTCTTTATATAACTTCACAAACTTTTTTTCTTCACTTTCTCTTTTGTTGTTGTTATTATCATTTTTGTTTTTCCACCCTCTCCACATCAAGTTCTCTTTTCAACAAAAAAATATGGATAGGAAAAAGAAGGTCCCAAGAGGGAAAACATAAATAAATAAATAAAAGGTAAGCAATGCCAGGTCAAGGGTAGGGCTCCACATAATAGTGAGATAATTCCTTAACTAGATTGAATGAACCATGAATCTGACCAATATGAAAATCCTTGGGTTTTTAAAATTCAGCATCTCATGTGGGGATATTGATTTATGACGGAAAGCTCAGAAAATGGAAGCTTCTTTTTCCTGGCCAAAAATATAGTAGAAAAAGAAAATGAGAAATGAATATATATACACAGACAGGAAAGAGAGCATGGCATTTATCTGTAAGCTACATTCCAGAAATGAACTTGAAAGCAAATTTTTAGTATATTACACATCCGTAAGATGGGCAATGTTTTTAAAATCTAAAAGTGAATGAAAATAATTTTCAATTTGTCTTGGGGGCTGCATTTTTTTTCATGAACACCTTATTAGAAATGGATTTAAATTCAACAGACTATTTCATAAGAATTTATACAAAATATAGTGGAAACAGAGGCACTAAGCCTTATTTATAACATTATTTCTCTTTGAAGTCAACAAGCCTGGGTTTAAATGGCAACTTTGTCATTTCCTAGATGCTTAGCTTCAATTTCTTCTACTGTCCAACTGAGATAGTGATTCATACCTCACAGACTTGCAAGGAAAACATCTAGTTCAAGGCTGAGGTACAGTGTCCTTTCATAGCTATTATTATTCTACCACAAGTGTTGCAGCTCAAGACAGAGTTTCTAATGGATCCTTAAGTTTCAGATGAAGATCCAAGCTAAAATCAATGACCACTTTGTTTAGAATAACTCACTGCTGAAAAAGTAGACACAGTCTCCATACACACACATTCATTCATTGGCAAGAATATTTCTCAGCATAATGTTAGAAAAGGAAGCAATGTAACACTTAGTCTCTATATCCAAGGAAAATTGTAGTTGCAGCCTGTGTACTGAGGAAGGGAAGCCTCAACCAGGACTTCCTTCCGGCCCTCAACAGTTTGTCAAATTTCTGGCCACATTCTAACATTCTTTTGCCATATATATATATATTTTAGAAATATGTATCATCCATATTTTCTGGGGTAAAGAGCTAGTGTGAGGTATAAAGGAACAGTTACCAGACTGGACTTTATTAAATGTATTTGTTGAAGATTTGAAATTAGAATCAGTTATTCAAACTTTGAGGAATATAATTTTCTTTTATAAACATAAAAATTGCAATGTTCCATTGCCTGTTGCCTAATCTCCAAATATTCATTAATACAGACATTTTCTATTATGATATGAATGACAGTTACTCTTTGGTGAATTGCTCAATAATTTATGTTTTCTGGATTTCATTGTATGTCCTTTTGCATTTCAATTTTATTTTATGTTTTATTTCAATTTTATATTGGATCTTAATTTTATTTTAACTTTTGTATTCTATATTGATATGAGTTCAGGCAAGCACTGGAACAGAATTGCTGGATGCTGAATTCTACTGTGCAGACTTTTGAATTGCTGCATGGACTTTCTAGACAGCCCCCACCCCCGCCCTCGCCCCGCATGCATATGAAAATGGTTGTTTTGTTTCTATTTTCATTGTAAAAATATAAGCGATCCCGCTTGTACTTTCAGAACTCTCTCTTTATCTAACATTTCATTGTCTGATGTCCTAAGAGGAGCAGCTTGCAGTTTGAATACTCATGATTACCTACAATTTTTCATGGCATTCAGAATAGAAATTCTACTGTATCTCATTTTTGATAAATAATTACAAAAATGCTTTTTCAAGAAAAAGGTAGCTTTTAGAATATGGAAAGTGTAAAAAAAATGTCATTATAAAGCTTGATAAGTGTGTGGTCATCATGGAAACAAAATAGAGAAAAAAAACCAACTCAACTTCAACCTTTGAAATCACAAGAAGTAGTTCCTTCCCCTGTCATCCAGACAATACTGTGATGGGTCCTTGTGTCTGATTACCAAAGGAAATCTAAAATGAGTTTTATGCAAATTTTTCTACAATGAAGCATTTTGTAAGTCATTATACTAAAAGGAACTTTTACAAAGCACTTGCAAAATAAAATCAGCTGATAATTCGGCAACATCTAAAGAAAGTGGGAGACAATTAAACTTTCTCATGAATTACATGAATTCTACTTAGACATTCCTGTATCATTGCAGATGTGGAAGGAGGTCTTTTCCCTTGATTTTTTCCTTCCTCCACCGCCATTTTCCCACTTAAAAGGGGTTTTTAAGGCTATTTTTAGTGTGTTTCCTACTGCTACTGAGACATTTAAGTTATAGAGTTTGATTTTTATTTTAGTATCATGAGAAATGATTTCAACTTGGGGAAACCCAAACTTCAAATACCTATGGAAGTAAGATTAATGTAGTTTGAATTTTGCAGGAAAATAACTTCAAAGGTGACATTTTTGTTGGAGGTACTGAAATATCTACAGTAATACTTTTAACAAGGGTTAGTCTAGAGCACTGCTTGGAGCAAAGAAATCTAACATATACTATAACTGTCGAAAGGCAAGCCAGAGATGGATTTATAGGCCATACTTAGCACTGTCACCTTGAAAGTGAAGCAGTTTGAAAGGCTGAATGAAGATGAACAGTCAATCTCTTTTGGAGAAAGTCTTGCCATTTATTTTTTTATTAGTTTTAAGAGTGATACCACATTGTGTCATGGGTTGAACAGTGTCCAATAAGAATATCTGCTGTGCTTTGCAAAGCAGCCTTCATTCACTTCCACCCTTCACGGGAAGAGGCTTGAAGTGGGAGGAGGGGCAAGGGAGACACTGTATTCCCAGTAGCTATTGGAAGCTTCAAAACTTGTCAACCCACTGAGACTTCTCTTGCCCTTCCCTCCCACCTACTGGTTCTTCTGTTCTGTTCTTGTGTTTTCTGTATCTCTCCAAAGGCTAAGCACCAGTGGAATAGTAGGTTGTGGTTTGATTGAGATTGGTGACAAATTCAGTATTACATCTTTAAAAGCATATCATATTATGTTGGGGCCTTATAAAAATAAGGAAATCAAAACACAAGGTGAGGGGCACAGTGACACACATGCCTGTGATCTCAGCAACTTGGTAGACTTGGGAAGGAAGATCACACAAGTTCGAGGCCAGCCTTGGCAATTTAGTGACACATTGTCTCAAAATAAAAAATAAAAAAGGGCAGGTATGTAATTCAGTGGTGAAGCACCCTTGGGTTCAATGCCCAGTACCAGAACAAAAAACAAACAAAAAACACTAACATAATCATTGCTTAAACATCATTGTTTATGTATCATTGATTATATATATTGCATAATGGTCATTCATTTGAGAAAAGAGATGAAAAATTCTCGTTGAAAAAATGTATCCACTAAGTTTTTCTAAGTTTGATTTGCTACAATACCCATAACAATGTTTATTAACAAGATATGACATATATATTTGTGTGTAGGCATAATAAATGAATTATTACATAGTTTTCATATAGTAGTTAGTACTATTACAAATCACAAATAATACTTGTACCTTTCCCCAATTAACTTATGATCCAGATAGAAAAGCAAATATCCATTATAAGTTATATATTTCAAATATGCAATGATAGTATAAAAAAGAAAACAGGACCAGCTTCATGGAGTGCTTGCCAGTTGGGCAGTCTCACAGGGCGCCATACCAAAAAGGGCCTCATGCTTCATTTAAAACTGCTATTAGCATCTTAAAATTCTTGAGAGTTTTGAATTGGAATCCCTCCTTTTTTCATTTTGCACTGGGCTTTGCATATTAGATAGCCAGTCCAATAGCAAAGTGTGAGGCATAACCAATGAAGTGTTGATTGAACAGTAAGAAGATCTGTTTGTTACTGCATTCTGATGAGAAAAGACAGACAAGAGCCAGAATCATCGGAAATGATTTCACAGTGACTTTGGGGCTTCAGGCTGAACTTTGAATAATGTAGAGAATTTGTATAGGTGGAGGAAGGAAGGGAGGAAAGCATGTCAGGTTGGAAGAATAGTGTAAGTCAGTTTCACAGAAATGAGAATAGAATGTTGTGAATCCATTGTCTGAATGAAAGGTTTTTGTACAATAACTGTGAGACATGAAACTCAAACTAGGTTGTAGAGTTTTAACTACTCTCATAAGAATTCTGAGTTTTTGTTAAAAAATTTTGGAGGAGCATAAATATTTCTTCAAAAATATGAGACCAGCCGCAGAATTAAAAACTGAATTTTATTCTTAATAACGGTCAAATACATGGAAAAGAATTGCCCTTTACAAAAGGTGTGTGATATAATGATATCTTGAATGTGATACAATCTTGATTCCTAGGAGAATGATGAAACCCTGGACATAATTAAGAAAGTCTTAGGAGAGAATAGAGTAGCAGTTTTAGGGACTAAGATCATTACATTTAATTTGAGGACAGATTGGATCAATTAAGCCAGACATAAAAAAAAGTCATTTAGTATTTATAAACATCTGAACTAAAGCCATTTATTTACTTTGACACTCTACAAGCATTTACTGAACATATTCTACTGGACATATACTTTAAATACAGAACCATATTGGCTTTGTGAAATTGAACCACAAGAAAAGTTCTAAATTGGCCAGCTCCTGATATTTCACAAAACCTAGTATTGGAACATCTTTTACAGGAGTTTTTCAGAAAAATCATTTGAATGTGTGTATACCTCAAACATGCACATTTACAAAAATTTTCTAAGTTCTTGTTTCTAAGGGAAGACAAAGTGATTATGGTGGCAGCCCCGCATAGTTATAAGGAGTCCTGATATCAGCAATCTCTCTCTCACCAGCTTCCTGAGCATACATGTGCTAAAATGAGATGTTTATTGTATAACAAAAGCAAACTACCAATGCAATGCAAATGTGAAGCAAAGATCAACTTTTTTTTCTCCCCTGAAAAGAAAGGATTTCAGGCTAGGTAAATTTATGCATCAGTGGTTTTCTTCCTTTTCCTCTTGATAACATCTGATTGACACCACTACAGCATCACTTTTAAAGAAACCAAATGAATCCCCACAGCCTCATGCAGTTGGGCCTTAAACTGTCAGTGCTTTATGACCACTGAGGCCTGACTGATGGCAGCAGCCACTGCAGGAAACGCTTCCTATCATTTAGAAGATCCATAGTGCGGTGTCCTAACTGACATAGTTACTTGTCTAATAGATATTGTGAAGAAAGATCAGAGGTAAAGATAATTACCAAAGTATTTTTCTTACACTGTCTTTGGATACTTGTATCTACTTAAAGAGAATGTTTTAATGAAAATTGTCCACCCCTGCTAATTTTTTTTTCTTATTGCTTGAGGCCGAATTATTGATTAGACAAGCAGCTCTCAATTACTCAAGTTGTGCCCCTTGATTGTTTTTTTATTGTTCTACTAACTTGTGGCCCATTGACTGCCTTTAAAAGGACAAATAGAAGTGGAGAAGGAATGCTCAGATAACTCAATTTTATCATGATTCTTTAAAAAAAACAAATTCACTACTTCTGTTCAAAGGCATGCATAGGTGAAGCAGATCAAAACCTAAATCTATATAGATTCAAATGCTTCATGCCCTGTCTTTCCTCATGATTCTGAAGGACTGAAGAGTGAGTTCTATAAATATATGTATTATATAGTATTTTTAAATTTATTATATTATGAATTGATAGAGTTTCATGTGAATTTTAAATATCTACTAACACATTTTATTACTGAATTTTAAAATTTCACAGAAGCAGAAAAGATGAAATTTAAATGATAAATCTTATATACAAGGCATAGTACCATTAGGAGTGAAAAAATTTTAGATGCTGTGAATGCTTATTACTGCTGTGAGATAAAACATCTTGATTATCCTGGAACAAAACCTGATTGAGGAAAACCATCACATTTAGTTGTCCAGGGATGCACTACAATGGAAACATTAGGAAAATCAGTGCAAGCAAGGAGAGTAAATCATGTCAAAAATAGAAGAGTCTGTACATAGATAACTCACTAGGCTTGTCTGAAATTAAAGAATTGTGTGGCTCATTAGAAATGATTTTAGAAATAGGTCATTGAAATCTTGTCACAGTGGTGATACTTCCCTGGGGAAGCAGGCAGATGACCAAAAATATGGATATTGGCTACTAAGATATAGCAAATCTTAAGCCATCGCAGTGTAGGTGATGATAATGATGAATGAATTCTGGTTTAAGCTTAAATATCTGTATGTAGTTGTGGAGAGAGAGACAGAGATAGATACACACACACACACACACACACACACACAGCTGGGGAACTTGTGGAGTTTTTTGTAGACTTACTAAGAATGACTGAAGTAAAGATACTGCAATGAAGGAAACCAGACTTCGCTAAGTAGGAGTCAGGAACAGAGATCAGAAAGCATTTTGAGAAACAGGAGATGGTTGAATGTGACAAATGTTGCAAAGAGGTTGAGGAAAGATGAGCTTTGAGAATTGGACTGGCCCTTGGGCTTAGTTGTAATGAGGTCGTCAGAGACCTCACTGAAGGTCAGTTTCTCCCCAGTGACAAGGGCACAAGCTGGACTGGATGAAGTTGAAAAAAACAGTCGTATGAGAAGAATTGGGGACAGCCCAAGAGAACATAGCCCAATAACCCATGTGTGAAGAGGTATTAAAATCAAGAATCTACCCATCAGATAATTTTGTGGTGCTTGTGAAAATTTAATATGGTGTTTAGGTTATGCATAGAATAACTTCACTTGTACTAGAGGGTTTTTGTTTTGTTTTTGTTTTTGTTTTTGGTTTTTTGTATTTTTGTTGTTGTTGTGTTTAATTGCTCTCAAAGTGTTAATGTCCATTGTGTTTCTTTTACTTTTTTATTTGGCCATTTATCATAAGCCTAAGAGTATATAAACAAATAACTCTAGAATTTTCAAAGTTGCCCATATATGCAGAAGTAGAGAAAAATTGGCAATAAAGAGAATGAGAACAGAGAGAGACTGATAGGTACACACAGAAATGTAAATGACTACATACCCCCCCCAATAGGAAGAAATACAGTAATAGACCCAGTGAATTTGCTTTTCTGTAATTAATGTTTCCATTTCTGACTATTACCTAATAAAAAATTCCTGAATTTTGGATGTGGAAATTTGTTACTTAGCCAGCAGGAACATGTTTATTATTGCTCCCTTTATAATGTACATGGTAGAATATCATATTTGATAAAAGCAAGCATTTTTAGTTACATTAGAAACTAATGATGAATCAGGGAAAATAATTGAGCCTTAAGAGAATTAATCATTTTTTAAAAGACGATATCCTTTCAAAAATGTGTCAGCAAGTGTTAGGTCTAAAATCTGACCACTTTAAAATCATTCCTCTGTGTAGATGCTATTATGGGTAAACTTGTTTCCCCACTAGGGTAAAAGACCATTGTGGAACGTTCCACACTGTGTTAGGGCAGAGTTTCATCAGGAGGCTATTATGGTCAGGCTAGCACCGGGCATTGATAAGTGTGAAATTATCAGCAACTGAACATTGGGGAAATACGTTTTTTTGCATCAAAGGTACCCTTTGCTCCTCAACCAGAAAAACCAAACTGCTGATTCAAATGAGCAGACCACTTAAAATTAAGGGATTCTTCATCTGAAAACTCTATATGCTGTATTTAACTACCTATTTCTAGGGATTTGCCTTTTTTTTTTTTTTTAGTAGAAAACAATTTTTAATATCCTAGGGAAAATTTAGTGGTAAAGGATTACATTAAACAAAAGGCAACTCCAGGATGTCTGTGTTATTTGGAAACTATGTTTAATGCAAATTTATAAAAAGGATATATGTCACTGTGGGTCACTACTGAATATTCTTTTTTGGACTTTCTCTGTTGGATATGCAATCTCAGCTAAATGTTTTGAAGAGGAGGAATCAAATAAATTGCCCTATTTTGGGTCTTTCTCATCTGTATACAGTTGTGCAGCTCTAGTAGACCTGAAAATTGCCCAGAGACAAACTTTAAAAAAATAGAGTGCTTTTGAGGCAGAAAATTGCTTTTCTGCAGTATGGTCTAAAGGACAAGCAGTGACAGGAGGACAAGAAGTTGTCACCATGCAGTGATATTGTAAAGCATATCCTCCATAACAAAGAGGATAATTTGTTTTTATTTTCTTCCTTATTAGACCACAAAAGGATTCCGTGCAATAACACTATGCGTGGCTTTGACTTAAGCCCTTGAAAGCAGATGCACAATTAGGTTTTTGAAAGTCCATCTTTAACCCATACATGATACTTTGTTTCTTCAGAAAACAAATAGCCTCATATGCTCCACAATTCAGTTTTTCTCAATCTCTCCAATAGCTCTCAATGTTTGGGCTTTGGGATAAAATATAAACTAATTGTAGATTTCTCTTGGTTTTTGTGTATATAAGTCAGTTCCTTAGTAGCAGTTCAACAAGGCTTGTGTAGTTTAATATTAAAAAAAAGTATTTTATGTATTTGGATGGGACCCTTGATATTTTTGGAAGATTTTTTATGTGGTTTAATTTCCATTTTTATGGTGGTATGAACGAAAAATGGGAGAAAATATGTCTTTTGTGTGTTAAGGGATTTGAAACTCCTTTGGGCCTGTTATCATGTTAATGAGACAGTTGAGAGATATCAGGATTTTGTGTATTAATCTTAGCAGGCATTTGCACACTAGAACTGCTCATTTAGAGTTTTAATGGCATTAACTGTGAATTTACACAAAATTAACAAAAAAAATGCTTCTACGTTATGGATTCATAATACCAAATGTTTATTAAAACCTATTTAAAGTTTAAAATATACATGGTGGACTTTGTCTATTGTTAAAATATTTTAGTTGAAAATTCTTTTTACAGTTTTGAAATGTTTTAATTGCCCATGCAAAGGATTTTCTGTGTAGTTTTATAGCTTACAAAGAGACTTGTTCCAGTGTTAATACTCTTTGATCTCAGTAATTATTTTTAAGTTTAATCAAAAAGTTTCCATTCCTTTTAAAACCTCTCTTGCCCCATACTGATCTGTAGAAGTGCACAGTACATTCACAACACCAAGGCTGACTGAGGGCGGGGGGGCATAAAGACCAGCTGGACATTCCTCATTTTTCAACTTTCACTAGATGATTGACCTATAAATTCATACAGTGCAAAGGATCTGAGAAATCACCCAGCTCTGTCCTCCTACTCCCAGTGAAGATTCACTCTTTTGAAAATAGTGACTGATCCAAAATTTACTTTTCTTTTTCTCATATTCAATTATAGTAGAGGTGCTAAAATATCAGAAATCCTCATTTTTTTCCTTCTAAAAATATCTACTATTTTTAAAGTGTATACTTTTTTGGTATAGGTAATTCATTTTTTCATCCAATAAATATTTCTTGAATAGCTACAGGAAACAGTAATACAAATTGACCATGCCTAATTTGAAAATCCAGAATCAAAAATGCTCCAAAATCCGAAAAATCTTGAGTGCCTGGGAAAGTCTAGGCAAGTATTTTAAAATCTGAAAAATCTCAAATCTAAAACCATTCTGGTTCAAAGCATTTCATTTAAGAAAAATTCAATCCATAGTTAGGCACAACAAATACTCTGTAGACCCAATCCATGTTCTCAGAGTTGACAATTTTGAAGAACATGATATCAGTCCTTGAAATGGAAAGACTAGTTCAACATATGTCTTGTGATAGTAGACTGTAGCTATGATGATCCATAGTACTTATGGATCATAGTACTTATGTTGGCTAGTCACTTTGGGGACAATAGCAGCAAACTGATAGATCCATAATCTTTGAGGACTCTTCATTATAATATATTCCAACCAACCCTCATTTTTCTACCATGAAAAAACAATTACCTAAAATATGCATCTCCCTTAAAGGGTATTTTCTATTCAGCTTCCCTTGGACAATAATGTAGCCACTTTGTTGGAAATCTAGGCACCTGAGACTCAATAGTACCCCTCCACAGCCCATGTCAGCAGGTGTTGGCCACACCTGCTGGTGAATGCCTGTCAGTCATATGTGTGCTTCTATTCTGATTTCTGAAATAAGATGCATAAGAGAAAACTGCTTAGTTTGTGGGATGTATATTCTAATGCAAAATGACTTATCTGTTCTTTATACTGGGTTCCCATTTTCTAAGATAACTGCAGTTTTTCCCCTGTGCAATGGAATGTTTACATCATTTCTCCCGAAATGTTAATGAGTGTCATATTGGTAGGTATTGTATATGAGTTTTGCATGGAATCTAAAATTAAATTATCATGTAGAAGCTACTGTGGAATTGCTGTCATACCACATACAGCAGGTGGGTCCTCTCTTCATTAGAGGTGGATATGCTGAGCTCTAAACTGTCCCAAAGCTGCTAGAGTCTCTTGCTGACCTGATGCACTGCCTCTAGCCTGCTCACTGTTTCCTTGCCTGACCATTGTAGTTCTTATTCTCTGACTCCTTTGGTGCAAAATGCTCCATTATTTTCAATTTGTGCTATGCCCATCTCCTGCCTCAGCCTATTAATCCATGCCAACCACAGGGACAAATGGAAGCAGATGATTGCACACACAGCATCAACACGGGTGAATTCCTATCACCCATCCCCCAGCCTTTGCCAGTATACTCAGAAGACTCCAATGGTAAGGGCAGTACTCAGTTCACAGATGGGCCATCTCACATTAGTGCTTCCTATAAACATTCGTGTAATAAAAACAAAAGAAAAAATTCACACTGACTTTCAATGATAAATTAAACCACTAACTTATACAAAATAGTTCAAAACATTAGTTCAAGAAGATCTTATTTTTTACAGGTCTTACTAAAGAATAAACTAATAGACATTTTCATGTTTTGTTTTTATGATCCACATTTAATCAAAATCATAAATCTACCAATATAAAATATTCTTTAAAATTTATTAAGAAGGCTAATTCTTCATTTTTAATCACATTTTTACAGAAAGAAAATGAGTCCGTTTAGTTACAATTCTACAATGTTGTCCTTTTAATACCTATATTGTGATTTTATATGAAAGATAAAAATAAGAATAAATAGTCCTTAAGAAATTCTTTGCCTCAGCCTCTGGAGTTGCTGAGACTACAAGTATGCACCATGAGTCCTGTCTGAACTGGGTTTTTTTTTTGTTGTTGTTGTTGTTTATCTGTTTTATATGATCGACTTCCTAAATGCCTTGTGTTTGAGAAGAAAATTCTGCTGATAAAATACAAGTCTGAAATTCAGTGTAGAGTTAAGTACAGAAAATGCATTTGTGACAAGATAGGATCTCAAAGTATGTTCGAAATCATAAAATCATTGACAAAATCAAACAAACATACAAATAGAAAATAGTACAAAGTTAATCTTTCTTGATAGAAATATATTACTGCAATGTAAGTATTAAGCAGTGCTAAATTTGTCTTTCAAAGATACATAATAATGTATGCAATATATAGCAATTCTCTTCAGCAAACTATTCAATAGATTGAATAAATCAATCATTTATAGATTAAACATAATTAATTAGAAATAGATCAAAAACAATCAAATATGCACAAATTTTATATCTTTAAAGTGTGCCAACATGTATTTTTCAAAAAATCAATGTTGCTCTAGAAAATTCTCTTTATGTCTTTGGGACAATTTTCTTCACATTCCAAAGTAATTTGAGTTGTGTCCTTATCTCTTTCTTTATAAGATTACTCGATTTCTGTCTTATAGATCAATTTAGTTTGTTTTAATTTATATTACATTTTGGGACTATTTTTAAATCCTGAGCATTATACTGTACGCCTTTATTGCCTGGGCCAAGAAAAATATATTCATGTCAGAGGTTTTAAAATTTTTACAAATAATGAGACCTTGACATTAATTATCAGACATTATTTGACGTGTTTGTGTAAATCTAGACATTTGGGCAAATGTTTAATGAGATTGGCCACACATAACAAACAAGAGATAATATTATACAAATTTACAAATAGTATACCAATTTTCCTACCTAAACTTGGTATCCAGAAAAATTGAGCACAAAAGCTAAAAACAGTATTTCCCACTTATGAATAACATTATGTTTACAAATAAGGATTAGGAAGAGTTTGGCTTCACTCCCAGTTGCATTTGGCCTGAGGTGCCACACAGAATTTTGGATCTATTCTTTTTAGAGGATATTGTTTTTCTTGGACTTAACTATTTGTACTGGGGTTGAAGGATTTCCCACAACCCGGATAAGTGCCAAATCTTATGTGATAGATGTGCTATTCATGTTATATATTTTAAAATATATTCAAATCGATCCTTTAAATATTTTCATCTATTAGAAAGTGATTTTTGAGAAATAGTTTATAAAATATATTTATCTAATTAATAACTTAGCCTTGATGGTATTTAGCTCAGCCCCCCAGATCTTTCCTTGGACTCTTCCCACATAACGGATAAGTTGATCCCCCTCTTTGAAAGATTAACTCTTCAAAATGAGACCCTTAATATTTTTTCTCAATTAATCTATGTGCTTTTGAAAATGAACTGTATTTTCAGTTGTCTTCTTTTTACCTCTCTTTCTTTTTTTCCCTCTGCTTCTACCTCCACTTCTTCCTCTCTCTCACCTTCTCCCTCTCTCCTTTTTCCTCCCCCCAACCTTCCACCCCTCATAAATCTGACCCTCATCTGACATCTCCTTCCATAATCCTGCACAATTCTTTCCTGACTACCTTGTGACCTTATTTGGTTCAGTGAATCATTGAAAATCAGCTATTTTATAATATCAAATGCTTCCGGACTGCTTGGAGTTTGTGAATACTGATATACAAATTCCTACCTAAACTTGGTATCCAAAATATTTGAGTAGATAAAGTAAAATCAGTATTTCCCACTCGTACATAAACTCAGATGGACAAATGAGGATTAGGGATATAGTTTGGCTCCATTCCCAGTTATTTTTGCCCAAGGTACCAGGTAGAATTTTAGACGTGTTCTCTTTGGAGGCAGATCATTTTCTACTTGCCTGTTTTCTTGTAGCCTGGGGAGACGAGATCCTTTCCAATCAAAAAGAAAATAATAGTATTTCAAATTTGTACACTTTTTTGATTTAGATGATTTAATATTGTCTTCCCTAAAACAAACCATCCATCTTGCAACCATAAAACCAAATAAATGGCTCTTGATTTTAAAAAAATCGGTTCAAATTATTTCAAGAAGTAAAGAATACAGACAAAAATGGAATACATTTAATAGAAACTATGTCATGCTAGGGCAAAAAGGCTAATTAAGATATTTATTGAAAACTTTCAAAATGAATCCATGAAGAATCTACAATTTTAACTGAGATTATGTACTATTGAACCTAAGAAGATATAAGCATACATGTAAATTTCAAGGTACCTTGAACATGAATAGCACATCTATCACATAAGATTTGGCACTTATCCGGGTTGTGGGAAATCCTTCAACCCCAGTACAAATAGTTAAGTCCAAGAAAAACAATATCCTCTAAAAAGAATAGATCCAAAATTCTGTGTGGCACCTCAGGCCAAATGCAAATGGGAATTGAACCCATGGTGCTTAACCACTAAGTCACATCCTTAGCCCTTTTTATTTTTTATTATGAGACAGGGTCTCAATCAGTTGCTTAAGGCTTCGCTAAGTTGCTAAGGCTGGTTTGAACTTGGGATCCTCCTGCCTCAGCCACCTGAGTCTCTGGGATTACAAGCATGACTACTGCTCCTGATTGTCAACTACTATTTGTGCAGTAAAATTTTTATGATTCCTTTGTCCATTTTTACACCAAGACCTTTTTCATTATTATGGTACCCCTTCAACTGACAAGCAAATAATCCATGCATAAAAATACATGAGATCTTATAACAAAATGGTTCTTCTGACTTCTAAAATATTTTCGTGGTGCTTTTCTTACAACCTCAACTGTCTTTATAGTTGTATTCTCTTATTCTTCTGTATCTCAGAAGGTGATAGTGACTATCATTTTTTTCCTCTTACTGAAAGAAAGTTCTAGAATAAATTACAGGGACCATGGATCAAGAGTCTTCTGAAGTATCGGAAATGTTTTCATATTGCTTTTCCTGAAAGCAAACACTCAAGGATGGAGACCATACAGCTATTATAGCTTTAATCTGCTAGTGTGGTATCAATGACCCCTGACCATCACTCCATAAGCCCAACTTAGCTCATTCACTTTTTGCTTGCATTCCTACCTTTGCCAGAATGAAGACAGAAAAATCAATGTTTAGGTTACCTTTTCTCACCAACACAGAACAATTTAATCAAAGACCCAGGCCCAGACAGACAGAAGAATCAGAAACTAAAAACACAACTATTTAACTATTTAATTGATTCAGTGGTTTGAAACCAGTTAAAAATTTTTACAACTAAATAAATGGTTTCTAAACTACCAAGACTTGACTTGGAAATGCTAGGGTTTTTTTTTTTTTTTTTTCCTTCCCACCATCACTAATTGGAATTCTCACAACTGTAAATGTTCAAAGAAAGGCACAAAAAAGCAGAGGGAGTAAGATGAGAGTAAGAGCAGCTAGAGTCATGGCCAGAAGCCTCAGGGCTTTCAACCTGTTCCAGCCAATCCCAGTGGAGCAGGGATCAGCGCTGCATCCTCAGGAGGAGGAACTAGGTTATTCTTTAAATCTCTTCATCTCTCATTTCCACAGCTCTCTGAGTTAAGCTCTTGGGGTCAAGTACTCCCAGGGAGAGCCAGAGAATTCATAAGGCCCTTGCCATAAAAAGAGCCCAGGAACCCTAAGAGTCAAATACAGCCTAAAATTAGCCTTACAGGTGTGAAATATCCTATGTTGGACAGCTGCCCCTGCAAGGAGAAAACAAACATTGATTAAAGAACCTAATAGAATGTTTTGCCTTGATAATTGCAGAAGCTGTGGGAAAGAATACACATTCTCCAAATCGAACTTTGCTAAATGAGGGTCAGTAGCTTTAAGCTTTTTGTAGTAGAAGCTCAACCCTGCAGTAAGTGAATATTTTAACCACAGGAACACTGAAAATTCAATGATATTTTCATAATTGCAATTCGGATAGTCAATAAACACTGTAACCTGAAGTAGCTCACTTTGAAGAAAACTTGATTGCCTGGCTAAAAACATTGTAGCACATAATATTAATAAACCTAACTACTGAACTCTGAATATAATAGGATAATTATCTCCAGAAAGCATTAGTATTCATTATACCCAAAACATTAGTTTGTATAGACAGCTGCAGACACAATGCATGTAGTACAATTATGGTGCATTGGAGACATTCCACATGATGTTATTTGAAAATTTTAGCACATCTTGTTATGTGTCTCAAAAAAATTAGTAATGTCATGGCTAAATAAGAGAAAAATATTTTATGAACACATCATAGATGAAAAAACATAATTATTAGATTTTTAATGAAATGTGGTAACTTGTAGGATATGAGTTTATGCATAGATTCTTTTTTCTTTTGGAGACCAAATTAGAACTATTTCAGTGAAATAATATGTTGTAAAATGAATGCCAATTTTATGAGTGCTTTATTCACACCACTACAAACCTAAGCATCTTCAATTCTTTGACTTCAATGTGCACTATTTCTCTTTAGTTACATCTATTACTTTCAAAATATCATAAAATCTGTAAGAAAAATGGAACCATTATAATAGTCTTCCAGAACAAGACATAGTTCTGGAAGTAAAACTTTTTTGGATGGCATTTATGAAAGTTATATATGTCATTCCAGATTTCTGAAATGTGAGAGTTTCTTGTAAGACATCTAATGCATCCTGGTTTAGAAGGTAACATAGTGGAATTGACCGCACTAAAAAATTCTGAATAACTGATGCCTACAAAGTAATGCCTAATAAGAAAAGGACTTTAGAAAGAATGCAGTAGCACTTCAGACTAAGTGAAGACTGTCACCAAAGCCAAGTAGCTTATTGAAAGACACCAAGTTTAACAGGGTTCCTCCTTCATGGGTAGTTCAAGGTGTTATAATAGTGAATAGAGGATAAATGACTACCATTTGCTAACTGAAGGGATCCACAATCTAGGATTTTTGAAGTTCACAGTATACGCCTTGAATAAGGCCAATAGCACTGATGCAGAAAATAGGTAAAACCAGACCAAACCAGTCGCACATTTTTTTTTTTTAATGAAGGGAAGAAGGAGAGAGCTTGTTTCTGTTGGTAATATCATCTTTCATTTAAGCAGTTATTCTTAAGTGATTCTTAACTATTAGTGTGTTATCATTTTCCTTTCAAATACTTTCAGTGGTTCAGAAGAAAAAGCACAAACCGGATCATAAATTGGGTTAAACTGGTTTTGTAAAAGACAAAACTCAAAATATGTGTTTTCATCTTCATATCCATAGATAGACAAAAAAATTATTGACATTTGTTTTAATTCTGTTTATGACATAAATAATATTAATTATAAATGATCTGGGAAGTATAGAAAAATAAAATAAAATTTTAAGTTACCTTGTTTTCCTACTAGAGATTGCAATCATAAACACTTCAGTGTGTTTTTAAGGGTTTTTCTCTAGACATATGTGTATCATTTATTTGTATTTGTCTTGCATTTAATACTCAAACTAATGCAGAATAATATCATATTTTGAGCATTTTCCAAAGATATCGAACATTCTTAAATAACATTTTTGATTTATTGACTATACAACATCTAGACATTGTTAAACACTTAAAATGTTTCTTTTATTTTTTAAATTCTAAAAAATGCACCTTTTGAAATTTTTATACCAATTTAATTTTGCACCTTGTCTGAAAAAAAATCCTAGCAGGATTAAGTGAACACCATTATTACTCAAAAATACAATTACAATCAAAATAAATAAACATATACTGAATATTATTCAAGTTATTATAAGAAGCAATGATTCATTGATAGTAATTGAACTTTTTGATATCTAAAGGTTAAAAGAAAGTACCAAGTTATTGAACCCCATCTTTTGTCCATGATGTTAATTATAGTTCATTACTTTTAAGTGCATTTATTTGAATAGTAGAATTTGCTTATTCATTTAGCTGTTACCAGACATTTGACCTGTTCCAAGGTCAAATAATTGTGAATAAAAAATAATTGTGAATAAAGCTGCCATGTGCATTTTAAAACAATTTTTTTGATGATATATGTTTTTATTCTCAGGGGGTAAATACCAAGAATGGGATTGCTTGACCGTATGATCAGCATACATTTAAATTTACAACAAATGCCAATTTTCTGAAGTATACATATTGAGCTATGTGTGTTTGTATAATTACTTTATATATGCAATTATACACAATTCTACATTATGTAATTATGTACAATGTGTATGTGTGTGTGTGTATCTCACATATATATATATGACAAGGGTACTGGATAACAAGTTATCAGTGTCAATATTTTCCATTATCACTGTTTTGTTCTTTGGACCCTTGCATAATTAAATGCCATGACAATTCTTTAAATCAAAGTTAAAAGAGAAATTTATATAATTCCAAATTTCATATTGGTTTGGCTTAAATGGAATCCTCCTTTCAATGAAGAATTTAATAATCTTGGGCACAGTTTTTTTTTTTTTTAGAATTTTTCTAAGAATTTTTTATGTCTCTCACTTTCATACAAAGAACACTGGAAAAAAATAACCTATTAAATACCTATTTCTTTCTAATCACTTTTCTCTGTCTTTTGATTGTGACACAAATTGTCAGGTGTTTATTTCTCTATTGTTGAACAGGGACAATGTCCAATCATGTAAACTTTTTGACCTAAAGTCCCAACATTTATAGGATGAGATGTATAATTCCTTCTATTTTAATTTTTATATATTTTAAACTTCTAATTTAGATCAAATTAGTTCTTTTTAATTGAATCTTCATTCTTTCTTTACAAAAATGAAATGGAGATGTAAATAAAGACATTCTTGTAACAAACTTACACCTGAAATCCAAAGATGTACAAACAAATAATGCAATAGAATCATGCATAGTTTTAAAGTTTTGTCTTCAAATTTGCAAAGTGAACATAATAAGGATAAACTAATCATAAAGGTTTAGCTTTGAGATGCTTATCTTACCTTCTCAAAACTTCTGAAGGACATTTCTTTTAAACATAATTTTTTATAACAAACTGATCTTTTTCAGTTATTTAAAACTTGTAAGGAGAAAGAGTATATACTGTAATGCATTTATCACCACATTCAAAAAATGTCTGATAGTTGATTTTTACGGTTAGGCATTTCTTCTGGGTCTAAGAATGATACTATAATATGTATAAATTTTATGATGGATTTTACAATATTTCCCATATCTACATACACATTTCTATAAAATATCTGTATTTTACTTTACAGGCTAAGGACATTATAAAAGATGTATGCAATATAATAGTTCCACTTACCACCATTAGAAGTGGATAAAAGATTAGTAAAATAAACTGAGGACAAATTTGCTAGGACAGAGGAGAAGAATACTTTAAAATGAGATAGGTTTCTTAGAAACAATGTAAACTAGGAGATAAACATGTTGTTTTAAATGCATTTTCACTATTTTATATGTGAACTTGGAAAATGATCTATTTTGGATTTCAGGTTTTAAATTATAAGTAGACTTATTATACTTAATACATAAAATATAAGCTGTGATAATTAACATGAGAACATTAATTGTAGTATCTAATAAAGACCTTGGAATAATTTTAGGAACTATATAGAATTATACCCCATATACTAGAGTCTGTTGATTCGACTCTGAGATCACTTTCTATTGTCACACCTGTCTGGTGGTACTATCCAAGGCTAACAGGGAGAAAAACATTCACAGTCTCCTTGGGTATACCTATTTAGTTTTAAGATAGTATTTACTATGTGTTTAATAACATCCTCAAAGGAATACAAAATAATTGTGAAGTCTTGTATTTTCAAATTTCCTACCATGTGTTTGAACAGACAAAGGTAACATACACTGAAGATGTAGAAAATATCAGAACAATGGTATATAACCAGATGCTGCATCTTCTCAAAACATTCAGCAGAGCACAAGTTTAAAATAGTGAGAGACCCATGTTGGCCAGAGTCAGAATGTTTCATAAAGGAGGTGGACTGGGAGGCAGGATGTAATGGAAATGTTTCTTATAGAATGAAAATAAGAGAGACATTAATAAAGTAAATACAGTAGAAAATGACTATTGCTTGAAAACAGGCTTTCATGTTGGTAGAAAGATGAACATTCAGTTGCATAGTTAGAATGGGATTAATTTGCAATCCTGCAACACATTTGGTGGGAGATGGGGAATACCAGGGTTCAAACTCAGGGGCACTCAACCACTGAGCCATATCCCCAGGCCTATTTTGTATTTTATTTAGAGACAGTGTCTCACTAAGTTGCTTAGTACCTAGCCTTTGCTGAGGCTGGCTTTGAACTCTTGATCCTCCTGCTTCAGCCTCCCAATCTGCTGGGATTAACAGGTATGTGTCACTACACTGGCCTTGCAACATATATTGAAGTATACTTTCAGCACTAAAGAATTCTTAAACCAACTGGAATTTCCCAGTCTATTAGAATTTCTTTGGGCCTAGCAAATCTACATATTGATCATTCTATCACAAAATGTAGCATCTATTTACCATGGGCCACAGTGTTGGAAATGTTCCTGGGAGTAAATGCTGCTTGTTTGTCATTTACCTGTGAATATTTGTCTTTCGCCAAAAAGGCAACCCCCTGCAAAGCAATATAAGTGCTGTATTAAAATTTATTACTATACACACAAATTGAATATTTTAGTAAAATGAAATCATGCAGAATTAGCCATTCCAACAAGATTATATCCAAAATTATATTTAACAAGTAGTGATAAATCATATTAAACAAGAACTTGTATCGTGTTAAAATTCCAAAGCTTCAGAGTGGTCAGTTTATTAAACATTCAAGAAGAATATAAGGTGGATACAGATTTGATATAAAAGAACAAAAATGTCAACGGGAATTTTCCCCTGTGTTATTGTTCTTCTATTATTGTATTTTTTTCTGTATATGTGTTGATAACTAACTGGAGACAGAGCCAAACAGCCCCAATTAATTCAGCACTGTTTGGCACAATTGGCACCCCCTGCTGAGAGAAGAGGAGATCTGAGCTAAGCAAAAGTCTGAATTGGCTCTTCCTAGTTAGAGAGATGTGCCTCCCCAGATGAGCATCACCCACATTACCTGCAGTGCATTCTGGGGGAAGCTAAACTTGCAGGTCAGTACAGAAAGACCAATGCATACATTTTAGCCTAAATTTTTAGAAGAATTAGGCCATCACAGATTTGAGATTTGCATATGTGTTAGAGTATGGACTCAAGTGTGAGCATGAATATTTGTGTTTGGGGTTTATTTTCAAAAATTGCTGAGTTTGATCCAAATATTCCATGAATCCTCGGTTTTGCTTTTATGTGGGAATGTACACGCTCTTAAAAGTTTGCTGCCTAGGGCGTGCATTTCCACTACTCCTTTGTATTAAAATCCATTAAACTTGTCTTCATATATCTTCAGGCTTTTTTTTTTTTTCCCCTCTAACCCTTGGTAATTCAATCTTGACTATTTTGGAACCAAACCTATAAGGAATTTTCAAAAAATCATCTTGAGTTTTATTCAAAGAAAACCAAATTTCTTAATGAGAAGTTGAGAAATCAGTAGGTCGGACTCCTATTTGAAGAAAAAGCTGACAGCTTATTTTATTTTAACTATCATATGGGAACAATAGTATGTTGGAATAGATTATAAAAGCAGAAATTTCACTGGTAACCAGGAATCTAAGATATTGTTCTTTGGTAGGGAAGCAAAGGTAGGAAGCTTTGCCTATCCTTCCTCTTGTTGATAGAGGTAACTGTTTCATTCGAATGAATAGTTGCAAGGTATTTAAGAAGTTTTAAGTCAAAGCAGTTTTAGGGTAAATGAGGTTTTTATTTAGAAAAAAAGAGAGAAACATTTTTCTCCTAATAAATTCTATTAATACTTCATGCGTTAGCAATCTTAAGAATTATTGTGCATCTGGGAAGTATTAGAATTTTACCTGAAATTATTTTCAGTACTATAAAGTGGAGTGTTCCCTTTTTCCAATTCCTACAATTGAATGTCAGATTGGATGCTTCCTCTGCTCTTCCATAGCCCTCCAGGCAACATATGTTATTAAACCACAGAGAGTCACCAGGGAGAGCAGAGAGCATGTGGGAAATTAGGGATCCTAAGTAGAGAGAAGTTGGCAAATCTATAAAACTGTGGATAATCTCTCTCTTGAGCCATCTCTCCACTTTAAATTATCCCTGTTAACCAAAATAAACTTAGGGCATCATTCCATGGCTAATGTGCTTTGAAATATTTTGCTCAGTTGTGGTCAGGAGGTCTGTCTTGCATTTTTATAACAAATGTGTTCTCTTGGTACTCAGTGCTATTGATTTTGTGGCCAAAGGGATGTGATCAATGAAGTGACAGCTGTAGCCTAAAAATGATTGGGGTACAAAATATAGTAATGATGAGCTAACCTCAAAAGGCTGAGCTTTGAGCTGCTTATCTGGACCTTTTGCCTTTTAGAAATTGGGAGGGAGTCCTGAGAGAGCTACTTTTAGCAAGGATTCTGTTGACACATACTTCATGTCAGGTCAAAAATACCATAGAGCAGCCTTTCCACTGTATTTTAGCCAAGGGGCAATAAACCCTTAAAGGCCACTGTTAAAAAAAATAATAAAGTTATATTTGTTATATAATGGAAAGAGGTGACACTGAGAGTTCTTAACTTTAAGTTTGTGAAAAGAATCAAGTTACATTTTTCCCTCTTTTTCAAGCATAAATGTGGCCAACCGAAAGTTCAATTTCCTGTACTTGTGTAAACATTGGTTGACATGTATTTCATTGGCACCTACATATAAGGGTTTTGATCTGTCTTATGCTTGTTAAGTTCTTAAAACTGTTATTTAATTCATCCAGCAGGTATTGGTATGCTTCTGTGTAGAAGGTACCAGGCTAGGTGCAGAGGATTAAGGGATAATGCTTTATTATTGATGGTCCATGGCTTTTACAAAGGGGTTCTGTGCAAATAAAGTCAATCACAAATTGAGAACATCATAGATGAAATTTCATTTAGTACACCAACCTACTGAACCTCAGAGCTCAGCAACAGAGTCCTTGTGAAGTATCAGCTGTTCCCTCTCAGGGTCCTGTGGCTGACTGGGAGCTGCAACTCACAGCCGTGACCTAGCATCTGGAGAGATATCTTTCTGCTCATAACTAGCCTGGGAAAAGGTTACAATTCAAAATTCACACCGGAGTTGCTACTGAAAGCATATTGGTTCCACATCATCATAAAGTCAAAAATACTTAAATCAAACCATCACAAATTGGGGACCATATGTAAAATTCTTTGCTTTAAGACATCCTACACTCTATGCAAACGTGTTGCTTTGCAATGGGTTCATCCAAAAAGCATAGCCCCATGAAAGAAGAGAAAACAAGTTTATACACATGAAGGAAGCCATTCAGAAAGTCTCCGGGAAGCACTAACTGCAATTAATGTGAAATTCAATAAAACTCCATTAGACTTTTTTTTTCCTAGATAAAATAAAAAGACAACGCCTCTGTAAAAGTCCAAAGAAGAGAAACTTTATGCAGTTTTATAATATTGAGCTCCATAATATTAGATCTTAGAGGGTGACTTGAGAAAGAGAAACAAGAGAGGAAATTAAGCTAACACTGGACCTGAGTAAATTCAGACATGGTGCGAAGTGTCCTGCTAAGGAACTTAACTTTACCTGTGGGAAATGGGCCATCACTAAAGGATTTAAGCAATGAAAAAAGGCAAAGACAGACTTTTGGCAGCAGAAGAGCTCATTTAAGCATAGTGTACTTTTAGCTGGAGAAGCAACAAAGACTCTAATTTAAAATTCTACCTGTACCAGTTTGCCCAGAAGTATTACTGGGATAGTTCTGAGAAATAGCATACTTCTGTGGGAACTGAAATATTAATAATACTTATCTTTCCATTGATAGTTTTATATGTTCTGGTAAAATGGGAGCTATTTGACAATTATATAAATGCCCCCTAAATGTGCCCATTGAATTAAAAATGCTATCATAGAAAGGTTTACATATTCTCACACTAATTTTCTTCATGTGTTTTATAAATAATAGACCTTGACATTTTATTAGATGATATCCTATGGCATGAAAAAAATACTATCTAGTATGTTTCTGGAGTACATTAAACACACTAGAAATTTCTGCTTTTCATAGATCAAGGTGTATATCTATGTTATGTTTTTAGAACCTTCAAAGAGGAAGCAGAGGGGCTAGGATTGTGGCTCAGCAGTAGAGTGCTCGCCTAGCACATGCAAGGCACTGAGTTCAATCCTCAGCACCACATAAAAATAAATAAAAGGTATTATGTCCAACTACAACTAAAAAAAATTAAATTAAATTAAAAAGAGGCAGCAGAAAAGAAGGAATTCTTGAGTCTATACACTTATTTAAAATAACAAGACATGTGCCTTTGTACCTTTGCATTTTATGAATCGACTCTTCTCATAAATAAGGTATAATCATCTCTTTAAATAGCCTATCAACTGATTTAAAAGAAACATATCCAGCATAAGCTGAGTGTCTGATATTGTCTCATTTCAAAATCAGGATTTTTTGAGTATTATTTAGATATTTCATTGATATGAAAACTGAACGCTTGAGACTACAGGCAGCACAGTGCCTCAGGCAACCCAGCATATCAAAATATAGTGCACAGAGAGACTTTTACTGCTTCTGCTATTTAAAGACCTATTTTCATGAGCTTATTAGCTACTAGTGATCCCGAAGGAGAAATACAATTAAAACTTAATCATACCAAAAGCTGGGATTCTTCTGATTCAGCGAACTTGTAATCTATTATATTTAGTAGTTTACTTTTAAATGTCTGAACACTGAGAATGAGAATCATATAAATGGACTTGATTCTGTGGTGATACAGCTTCTCTGAACTTACATGAAAGGATTGGACTATTTTGTGCTCATTTTACTCCTTATGCACCCCCCACACACACACACACACACATTTTCAGGTTCTAAATTGTGGCATCTCTCTTTTCTTTCATGAAAGCAGAATAGCTCCTATTCCCCTTGACTATCATATTATACCATTCCCAAGATTTCAGATATGAAATCAAATCCTTATAAAATAGATGATGCTAAAGAATTTGAGCTCACATTAGCAAGTCAAGTAAAGAGTTTAGAGATATATAAAAACCACAGTTGGATGATCCTATATTTGCTCAGGAGCTCGAGGTGAACAGGGAGATTCTATTACTCAGAGTACAAAGAGGAAGACACTGTTTCATTTACAAATATTGATTCCCGTGCACCTTCCTATCCCCTGTCCTCAAAGCCTCTGTTACAGAATAGTTTGAGCTTCCTTCAAGCCATGTGAAACAGAAGCAATAAAGGAAAGAGGAGGCTTGAAGCACTCCACCTAGGAATGTATTTTTCAGTTTTAATTCAGGGGCCATTCTGCTTTGTTGGATCCAGAAGGACTGGTCAAAGGGCATCAGTGCATTGGAGACACTGGGCTACCAGTGGTTCTGTAAGATTTGTAACCACTTGCCAAGTCTTCCTCTATGTGCTGATTCTGAGGGGACAACAGACCTTGCTGTGTTGCTGTCAGCTGGTGCCACAGAGGTAATCTACTTATCAGGCAGAGAATCAAGGCCTTTTAGAAAGTTAGGGAAGAACTGAAATGGCTTGGGTGTCACTCGGGAACAAAACTTGATATTCTCATGGGTGTGCCTCCTTCCATGTTGCTTTTGAGACTACTGGTTTTGGGAAATGAATTTATTTCAGAATGCGGTATGTGTGTATTTTAACTTGGCCTCAGATTGCAATTATTTTTGTACTCACTCTTGTCTTTCTATAGGAAAAAAGAACAAAGAGTACCATCCTGGGGGATCTCTCCACTAAATGAAGTTTTGCTCATCATTTCAAATGCATTCAATGAAGGGGAAAGGCCCAAGATGGGAGCCATAAAAGATTTGTTGATCTAATGATAGAGAACTCATGGCAAAATTATACCATTATGATTTTTTTTTTTTTTAGGTAGGGTCTACAGCTGGCTCTCCTGGTAAATGATTTTGTTAGGTAGACCCTACTGTCAGCACCTGCACTAGAGTTCTCTTGCTTTACTCTTAGTCCTGATTTCAACTTCTTTCTTTGACTTCCTTTCTATTCTCTTCATTACATTGTGCCTGTTTTGTCCTGCGCTTTAATGTTTGGAAAGTTTCACCATTCAGCATGCAATTTTTAAAAATCTATTGGTAATTGGGAGAAATCACTACAAATAAACACACATTTTTGGATTTTTTTAGTTGTAGATGGACACAATTCCTTTATTTTACTTACATATTTGCATGTGGTGCTGAGGATTGAGCACAGTGCCTCACATGTGCTAGCCAAGCACTCTACCACTGAGCAACAACCACAGCCCAAACACAGTTTTTACCAAGAACTATTGGTAACAAAAATTATCCAATAGTACTGAAGAGCTTCCTTCTTTCCTTTATGAGAAGAAATAATCACTCCTCTCTGAGGCAGAGGACACTTGTCTTATTATATTGTCATAGAATCCACGACCATCTCCTTTAGGCAATTTGTTCTGAAAGTGATACAACTATGCGTCCACATAACAAAAGTGTTTACATATCAACCTTGTGCAGAAGGAAACATCTTAGTTCATTCCTTTTTTTGTATGTTGATTAATCACCTTGTGTTAGATACTTTTCTAGCAATTTGTGAAATTCCTATGAATATAGCAAACAGTGATCACTGTCTTTATGATTCTTCTAATTCTTCCACTAAATAATGAGCTAACAATTAAATCCATAGATACAGATAAAAAGAAAGAGAATTTTACAATGTGAAATATAACTCTATGGAAAAGGGAAAAGTAAGAATAAGGTAAAGTGGTTGGGGAATGTGCCAGACAGAGTGGAAAGAGCTGTCTCTTCACTTAACCTGAGAGCAGAGTTTCTCTGAAAGTCCAGGTGATCAACTTTTTCTCCTCTCCTATAAATAACTATGCAATCCAAGGGATGGATGTCACTGATTATAGAGAGAGGTGTAACTCAGATTGTATCTTTACCTGCATGGGGTCTTGGAAGGATGACTTACATCCTTTTGGATAGTTCAGTTTTTTAGAGCAAGATCAGGGACTTAGGCTGAGAGCTGGGGAGGTTTAGGTGTGGTCCTTAAGCAAATAGGACCGACATTTGACCAATGTATTTGTGGGAAGGAGGTTGTTGAAAGCTTTAATTTAATCGCTGTTATAAGAAGGAAAAAAAAAACATTATGTATACATCAATGGCTAAGACTGGTTTATGTCTATCAATAATATTTACTGGATGCTTATTACAGACCACGCAATATTTTATTATTTCCTACATTCATTTCATACTCAAAATGTCTCTTATTGTAATTACTACTATCATCTGCATTTTGCAGGTAAGGAAATTACAGGTGAAGCATTGAAATTAAGCTATATGTTCACCAGTCATTATAGAAATTATTTACTATTTTGTCTTTCTCATATTTAGAATGAGACTAATATTACTTTACTTACAAATGTTTATAAGGAGCAAGAGAGATTTCCTATTCAAATAACCCAGTGGCCTATTTTATTGCCTAAACCATGACTATTCCTACAAAACTTCACTCTCCTTACCCAAAATGGTGCACTTAAGTTATATGGTAGAATCAGCATTATTTTTCTCCCTATACCTATAGTTATATTAACTTCCAAGTTCTCATGTTCATGATTTATTCCATCTTCCCTTATTATTAATGATCTGCAAAACAATATTCTAATTTATATGAAATAAAAATAACAGCGAACATTCACACAACATTGTCCCTGTATTCTGGGTACCATTCTAAATATGAGTTACATGATTTAACTCATTTTAATATTTTAATATTATAATTTAATAATATCCCTCTTATGCAGAAAAAGAAACTGAGATGTAGAGGAACCATTTGCCCACTGTCCATGTGAGATGAACCTAGAGCCCAGATTTCCAGTTTAGGAGTTTATGCTCTTAAGTCTTACATGAACTTGCATGTATATATTTACACCTTTTTTATTTTTTTAATTTATTCTAATTAGTTATACATGACAGTAGAATGCATTTTGACATGTTGTACACAAATGGATCACAACCTGTCATTCCTCTGCCTGTTCATGGTGGGGAGTCACATGAGTAGTGTAATCATACATGTATACAGAGTAGTAATGTCTGTCTCATTCTACTGTCCTTTCTATCCCCACCATCGCATGGCTCCCCTCACTCCCCTCTACGCAATCCCAATTTAAAAAAATACACTTTTAAAATTGTTTTATTATGCATAAAATCTGAAAGCCTTTGTTCCATGGTTTTAGATATTTTGGGGGGTAAGGGTTATATCTTTAAATAACACTGAAGCAAAGAATCAGTGTCTAGCACTCAAAGATGAGCAGCTCATTACTATGTAATTCTGTCTTCAAATCCAAAACACCAGTTCACGGGGTACGTCTCTGAAATCACATTTTAGCCAGGCTTATGGCAAGAGTTACGTTATAATCTCACAGGTTTAGAAAGTCACAGTTCTGCTAAAATGCTAATTAACAACATTTCAGCTCTGAAGCTACTAACCTAGTACAAATTATAAACCTATTTTGGTGGTTTTCATTTATAAAGCAAAACCCAACTTACTTAATCATATTTTTGTACCCAAAAACAAACAAATAAAACCCCTTGATCTCAAGTTATTATTTGTGACATACTAGGAATTTGAAAATTATTCCAAACTGCTTCTGGAAAGAAATATAATTAAAAGGTTTAAAAAAACCTTTCAACTTTTAGTAATTGTAATCAGTGATACATTTCCAGCAGAACATTTTTTTTTCCTACAAGCTGTTTACAAAGGAATTGTACTGAGACCCACTTCATTCTGATTTGTTTTTCTCTTATAATGGTCTTGAAACAGAATCTGTTCTTAGCTAGTGGAGGATAATCTAATACAAGGCTTTTATAGATATAAAAGATTGCCTATTACATCTTTCTTGCCTTCAGACATTTAAAAAGTACATAAATATTGAAACTTTTCAAGTGCCCATTTAGACATTATTACTGAAAACTTAAGTATTGGCAGTTATGACATGCACCACATCCTACATTTAACAATTGTTAAATTCTAAACTTGCAGGTTATCTTGTGAGACAGGGTAAAAGACTAGTGTTTTTCTCACCTTGCCTCATTTTAAGCACAAGGTACTAGGGGAGGTGATATTCTGAGAATTTTATGAAGTATTAAAATTTATCTAAAAATGTCAACATTATCTAAAAAGAAATTATTATACAAAATGTTTAGTATTTTTAGCTTTCTGGTGATTTTTTGTTTTGGCATCTTTGTCCATAGTATAGGATGTAATACTCCAACAATAACAAGTGGAGCTACTTTATAATCTCCACATTTTCTGATCATCAGTATTTCTTATTGAATTTGAAGTCAGATCTGAGAATACACACTATTTTTAATGGCCATGATCATAGCATCTGTTTACTGAATACCTACTCTGTGCCAGGTACCATTCTAAATAGGAGTTACATTACATTAAGTTCTTCAGAAATGTTATATCAGTTAATCCTATCAGAAACCACATAAAACCATGCAAAAGAAATATTTCCAGTTTATAAGTGAAACTAAAATCTAGAGAGAGAAGTAATTGCTCAAGGTCACATGGCAACTGTCACCCCTGAATACAATTATGGTCAATTCAACTTCTAGAACTAAGACTTAACTGCTAAGCTATTTTGACAAGAATGTTCTTGAAGCCATCAACGAGGTTTTGCACTTGAGGGCTTATTTCTGTAATATGACTTAATAGAATGATATCTGAGAAATCTTCCAGTTTCTATTTCCATCAAGCTTGAAATGTAGAAACATGCTTTTAATCAATCAGGAAAAATAATTTCATTATATTGTTGAAGTTTCCGTGAAGTAATTAGAGGTCTTTGATAAATTAACTGGTGAGTTACATCTTATTTATTTTTCTTACTTCGAAAGCTTATTACCTCTGCTCCAATATGATGTGAGCTATTGTATACAAAAGCACATCTGAGAATAACAGCCTAAACTAGGCAGTGAATAAATATATCTCATTGTAAACCAGATTTATTTATTGATCGGCTGCTAGTTGTAGGAAGATGTTATTAAATTCCTAGGGCTGCCATAACAAATTACCAAAAACTTGGTGACTTAAAACAACAGGAATTTATTTTGTCTTAGCTCTGAAGGACAAAAGTCTGAAATCAAGGTATCAGCAAGGCCATGCTCCCTCCAAAGACTCCAGGGGAGATGCTCTGCTTGCCGCTTTCAGCTTCTGGTTGCAGAGATTCCTGGTTTGTGCTAATTTCAGCTTCACAGGACCTGTTCCTTCTCCCTGTGTGCCTCTAATAAAAACACTTCTCATTGAATTTAGGACATAGTTCAATAATTCAGACTGATTTCATCTTGAGATCCTTAAATTACTTACATATGCAAAGACCGCTTTTCCAATAAAATCACATTCACAGGTTTTAGGGATTCAAATGTAGACATATTATTTGGGGAGATTATGATTTACCCAATGACAGTAGAAAATGACATATAAATTGAGTTGGACCATTAAGTAATGAAGACAGAAATATGGGAAGTATGGGAGGAAAAAGAGCCTGGGTGATGGGATGAGGGGGGGATGCATTTTCCTGTAGACCTACTGGGATGCCAGGGGTTGGTTTGGAGCTTGAGAAAGAGATCGGGATTAGAAATACAGATTTTTTAAACTCCTCATGAAAGAAGGCAAAGTCATGGAATGTTTAAGTTTGGCTAAGAGGAGAGTATAATGAGCAAAGAAGGATGAGAAAGAAGTCAGAGACGGAACACACCAGGACTCAATTTCATTATATAAAGAGGCAAAAGAGGAGCTGTCAAGAGACTGAAGAAGATTGTTCCATTTGGGGCAATCAAAATTAATGCATTGTGTTAAGTACAAGGATGGTTTCAGAACAGAATCCAGAGAATACAATGAGGAAAAGTGGATTCAGGAAAATTCCAAATATAATTTGCCTATTTGATAGTATTATCAGACCTCAGGTGTCTCTGTTGGTAATAGGGAGAATCATGGCATTTTTACCCACATCATCTTTACTCAGTGGTTATTTATTTAGTGTTACCTGCAAGAACAATGTATTGATTTCAAACCTTTTACATAATCTCTAGCCCTTTGTTTGGTTCCAAACATGTGGATGAGAATCTGGCATAATTTTACTGTATAGCAAACTGACCAGTATGATAAGTATCTGTGGTTGTCACTGTTAGACCTGACCCTTGGTCCCTGCAGACCAGAAGGTTCTGAGTGACTGGTTTCCCTCTCCCCTTCTGCACATGAGGGTAGTTAGTGATTCTGTCTATTAGACTAAGCTAGTAAACAAGCTGGGCCCTTTGGGCACAAGGATGACAGTGGCAGTAAGCTCAAGTTGCTGCCTGTCATTTTGTCGGCTTTGTTTCTTTTCACCTATTGTTTAGTTTAGTTTTGATGAAAATATATCTCTGAATATATACCTTATGAAAAGGACTTGTTGTATAACCCTTGCACCTAAACCTGGTAACAGCAGCATTTCTCAAATATCTTTCATTATTACCTCTTACAGGAAATTTTTCAGACAATTTCTTTTCCTAATTACCATTACTCCATTAGATTATATTGCCAAAGACATATTGAATATCTACTTATGTACTGTGTTATTTGGAGGACAAAAAAAATGTAATATCAGAATTTTTTTTTCTTCTTCTATCTTTTCCTTTATGGATCAATTTTTTTTTCTCTGTGGGCAATATTCTGTGGAGAAGGCATGGATTTGGGTCTATGCATTAAAGTTCATTTTAGCACCTAAAATAATAAATGACCATCTAGTACATGGAATAATGTACTTTGGTTCAAATTAGGGAATCATTTTATGTCTGAGAGAGCATATTTTACTTGCTTTTCTCCTTGGTAGATTTGGCCGCATTATTAATAAAGCTAATGAAAATTTAACTTCATAGATACTTATTGCTGAAGTTAAATTTTTATCACTATTATTTATTATTTAATTTTAATCAAGTGCCACACTGGAGTAGGTGCCTCTTTGAGTCCATACCTTGAGTCAATGAATTGCTCCTGAGTGACCCATGTAAGTCATTTACTGAACTTGGTCACACAGAAAGGAAATTCAAAAGCAGTCCCACCTATTAGTATCAATCTTTACTCTTTGGGCTGCAATAATGGAAACCCATTTGAGACTCTATTCTCAGCACATTAATTAAATATATGCACTGATTTTCCACCCCACAAACTTGATTCTTCAGAAGTATTCAATAAATTAAAACTACTTTTCTGGGGTGTGGGGGAGTCGCTCAAGTCAAAATCTTTGGAGTTATCCTTTCAGGTTGACTCAGCCTGCACAACTAAGCAATCAGCAAATCCTGTCAACTCTGCCTTCAACATACAAGCAGAATCTTGCCACTTCTCATCAGCCTCATCATAACCTAAATCATAAATGTTTCCCACTCAATTATCACCAAGTCTTCTTAACTGTATCCTTGATTTTACTCTTTCTCTCTATCATCTGATTTCAAAAGCAGCCAGAAGCTCTGTTGCAATAGAATTGATATCATGTCACCTTTCCCCTCTCAACCCACTAATAAGCCCCAAGTTGTTCATTTCCATTGTCTCAGACACCCTGGGTGATGTGGTCTCCACCGAATCTTCATTTTCCTTTTGTTTATTCAATCTGTTTTGGCCACAGAGACCCCTTCACAATTTCTTGGACAGTCTAAAACCCCTGCAACCTCAGGGGCTATGTATAATTATTCCATTTCATTTTTAATGTTTAAAGTTCTTTTGAAAATGGGCACATAGAAATTGTACATATTTTGGAAGTACAATGTGATGATGGAACACACCCATGCATAGTGTAATGTTGACACCGGAGTAAACATACCTACCTTCTCAAATATTTATTGTTTCTTTTTGCTGAAAACATTCCAAATCTTTCCTTGTAGCTTTTTGAAATGGATATTGCATCCTTGTTATCTGTAGTCACCCTACTATGCAGTAGCACACCAGAACTTGTTTCTCCTCTTACTCCTTTATCTAAGAATGCTCTTTCTCTGTTGCTTTCCTGGTCTACCTCTTCACTCTTGATCTCAGTTCAAACATCTGTACATTTCTGAGGTTTGCATGGACACTATATTTTAAGTGGCCCAAAAGAAAATAAAAACCTTTGAGGGACACCTTTTTTTCTTTTTATTTTGTTTTGTTTTGCTGTCAACATTCATACCAGATATGTGTTCAAGATTTATAAAATACTATCTCTGCTCACCATAAAAGTCTTCCCAGGGTAGAAATTGTATCTTCTTGTTCGCTACTATCTAATATTTAAAGTAGGTACTCAAATAAATTTCCTGAGTGCAAACTTCCTTCTAACTTTTTGAAATGCATTGAATCAACTTTTTTTTCAGGTATTATATTTATTATTTATTTTCTATCAATTAAATATTGTTTTCAATGAACTTCAGAATCATATGGTTGCTCATGTTGACTCATCCTGCAAGTTGTTTCTAGCACCTGTTCCGGAGCCAGAGGAGATAGGAATGAGGGACAGACATGAGTTTTCTGCTGTACAGTATAGTCTTTGTTTTGATTGTTTCTGTCCCACATATTTTATTTAGGGTTTTAGTTATTGAAAGTGTCAAATCATGTACAACCAGTTATTTCATACACTTGAGTCCCTGGGTAGACACAAATAGTGAACTTGTTATAAATAAGTATTAGTTAGCAAATATATTTAGATCCAAGTGGTCTCTAACAATATTTTCATGTTGTAATAATCTATATTTCACTTGGCAGAATATATTGTATTATGGAGTTAAGTATGCATTTTTATAACTGGGGCCAGAGTTCTTTTTCAGTCACTGATAAGTAAATAACTTTCTCAAAACTAAAGTCATGAGTGACAAAACTCAAATAAGAATACTATTTTAACCTCTTCCACTCTTTATTTCTGATGCCTAAAGATGGAGAATCATTACCTGATCATAAGGTTTCAGCAGAGTGGAAACACAAGGTTTTGAATCCTCCATTTTCTTATTAGGCATTGAATGTGATTATAAAGTCATAAATGTCTCCATTTTCATTTGAAATATCATGCTATGAGAATTTCTATGAAAGTTAATTGAAAACTTTCATGTTAAGAGAAATTTTCTTTCAAGTCAGCTTTTTCTGCATGTGAATCATGAGCTAATAGATTACATATTAAGTATATTTAGGAATATTATCTAAAAATTTCAGGTGGCTTTTTGTCTTCAAAACGTATACCGTAGTCCACAAGGCATGTCCCCACTCTTGGTGCCTTGGGTCTTTCTGTGGATGTGAATAAATTTTCATTGGCATATGTAATAATTCCTTTTATTTCTGCAAAGCAAATATGAAAATTAGATAGTATAGCTTGCACTACTTTGAGAAGTACCTGTTTATAACGGGTTTCTCTAAGTGTAAAAATGTATGTCAGATCTGGATTAAACACCTGTGTTAGGGTTGGCTTTCCATAGCTTATGTTTACTGGAATGTTTATTTAGTTATTATAGTCACATACATTCTTGGTCTATTGTTTTACTATGAACCAAGCAAAGGTCAAGTAGAAGTATCTCTGAACAAATTGTATCTCTGAACAAATATTTGCTTCAATAAAAAGATTTTTAGAAACAACTTGATTTTTAAAAAATATACCCTTTGAAAAAAATATCCCATCCAGAGTTCAACGATTATATTCACTCTCAGAAAAGTTAAGCAGGCTAAAGTACAATCATAAGATGATATAAACATTTACATAGAAATTACTTTGATTTGGAACACCCCAAGCAAGAAAATATAAAAATTAATTAGGCCCACACTAAATTTTTTTCTATTGTTTTACATGAGCATCTTATTTTGCCCAAACTAGGTAATTTAATATAGTAAATGTAGTGTTTTAATGTTAGAGTCTGGGGGGCTAAAGAAACCTGAATTACTTCTCTAATGATTGTTTTCACTTTGGCAGCACAATGCAACACCACACTTAAGAAATGAAGAGCCTATTACTGTAATTAATGTAATTAATTTTTAAAGCATTAAAGATTTAAAATGACTCATGAAAAATAACACAAGAAATGCACTTCTGTTCCCCACAGTTAAGTCCTGAATTTCTGAATGTAACTTTATATTGAATTTAGAAAGGTTAGATTGACTTTTTAATTACCTCTCCAATGACCACTGATGTAGCTGACCTTGAAGGCAAATATTAATTAGCTGATCTAATATCTTACAGGTGCATATTATTAAAAGAACTATCAATGTAATCTACCTTATCTAAGCAATGACAAATAACACCTTGGTGTGATTATATTGGGAGATTTTTCAGTTTTGAGGTTTATGTCTGAGAAAATATTCATAATAAATGATGTGCTGAATACTCTCATAATATAGGCACAAGTTGTGTGACTGCTAATCTTTCAGAGATATTCAACCACTGTTAGCAAGGCAGAAAATTGTGTATTTTGCAGTCCAGTTTGAAGGCAGTTTTAAAAGACGTATGTGGGTTTTCCTGGAATTATCTTTGTGTAGACTTTAGACCAAGAGAAAATTTGTCCTCATTCCCAGGTTATTAGGAAAACTTTTTGAGAAAGGTGAATGTGAACAAGGAAGAAATGTTTGAGCACAAAAACATAATACTGATTTAGAAGACATAGAAGTTTAAGACCAGAATTTTAAAAAAATGTAAAGTGAAAATAAATTCAGCAGTACAATAAATAGATTAGTCAGTGTAAAATTACAGGAAAAGTGAAGCAATAAACGAACGTCAACCAAACAGCACAGATATCTGTGCAGTTAATTCTGTGTAACTTTCTTGCTGAACTATATACTAAAATTAATTGTGGGAAATTTTCAAATGGCACATATCTTTCACTGAGATCATCAACAGAGGCTAACATGTTCAATGCATAAATGTTCTCAGATATATAATAAATCAGATGATTTAGGGGGAAAACAGATTCAAAGAGATGACACAACGAGGATTTAATAAAAAACACATAACTAGGATTTGGAGTCCTAGTGGGAACCACCTGGTCAGTTTGGATGAAGGTTAAAGGACTTACTTCATTCTTCTTTTAGTCTTATCTACACTTTACACTAAAGGACATATACAGTGACACATCGGAAGCCAATCTCTTTTATCCCTTTGAAACTGCTTGAACAGTGGCTCTAACTTCTATCATTCTTAATATAGTGATGAGACCAGAGATTATGGCCCCCCCTACACAGTGGCCACAAGGTTGTCAGTAGCACTTTTTATCAATGAAGGGGTCCAGCTGAGTATCACAGACAGCTTTCCAGAAACTGATACCCACAGGCCCCACCTTACAGATGACTCCACAACCCTCTGCTGCTTCCTGCCGAAGTCTTCCTCAGAGACCTTGTTTCAGCTGGGAGGCCTCAGTGCCTAATCATTCCATATCATTTCTCTATTAATAGCCTCTAACCTAGCTACTTGTTAAAATTGGCTCTCTTTATAGGCCCATTTTCATACTAAAAGGCCTCTTTCTAAAATACTAAGAAATGGTAGCTCACCTAAGATTACAGAGTGCAAGATGGGTATCTGAAAATGCAATACACAGGGCTTAAAATAGAAATGTTTAAATTGAATGAGTAATTGATATGGGTCCACATAGTGGTCAGTCAATGGCATGGTGGTCTACACTGGAAGACTGGAGTTGTGTATGGCATCTTCTTCCTACCACTTAGCAATTGATATAATTTCTGTAGCCTCAGAAACTTGCTTGTTTCTTTGAAATTTAAGAATCATGATCAGTTGATATCTTTAGCTGAACCAATTGTGATCTTATAATCATGTTCCTATGACCTAATAATCCTACAAGTTTTACCAAATAGTTGCTGCCTCCAAAGACTTACAATCTAGCAAAGAGCCCAAATTAATTCAATAATAAAGACCTCAACTAGATGGCAGATAAATCTAGGACCATGAAAATATCAATATTAGTAGACATAAAATCAGAAGAGATGTCAGAATCAGAGTAAATTTGAGTTGAGGAGGGAGGCAAGGAAATAATAGCAGGGAAATGAACATAAAAAGTTTTAGAAGAGAATGTGAGAACTCTCAGGAAATAAGCCAGATTATAATACAGTGAAACAAGAGTCTAGATGAGATGAGCAACCAAAGAAAAAAGGTTTTCTTTTTTTTTTTAACAAAAATGTAACAAAACAATAACAATATTTAAGAAATAGTAGCCTGACAGTGTTGAAGATTTATTGTCATTCAACAAATATTTTGTTGAGTGCAAAATCCTGTACCAAGCATCCTACTAAGCACTGAAAATTCAAATGTGAGCAAGTAGGCATCCATTTTCCAAACCTATTAAAGGCTCAGAGTCCCCAGGGCTAAAATTCAGCTACAATAAACGAACATTTGGAGTGGCCACTAACCCAGTCTGGGAGATAGTGTCACAGAAGGATTTTAGGAGATAAAACATTTGCTTTGAAATCAGAAAGTTGGAATTAGACAAGAAGGGTGGCGATGTAGGTAGGAGGATTGGCAGAGAAGAACCAGAATATACTAAAGTTCAAAGAGCATTAAAAAGGAACTGAAGCAGGAAGATAAACTAGAATGCTGCTAAAACCAGCCAAGTCCACACTGGGGTAGTCTAGGGCAAATTGATAGTGATAAAAAGTGAAAGTAAAGTACAATCATGAGACATATTTTATTATAATTGTAGAGTTACATTGTGAATTCAAAAAGCTCCAATATTAAAATGTAAGCAGTTATATGTAAATATTTCTCCATAATCTTATTATTTGAATATGCCAATGAAGTGTATACAAAATGCCTCTTTCTTTCTGCCTTTATTTGAATATATACATCAGGATGAATTGGAAATTATAAAATATTTGCCATGTTGGAAATATAGGAAAGCCTTTATAATTTAGATTATAATTCTATTCACTGAATGAATACAATTTTAGGAATATAATATGGAAATTATTTTGGAATCTTATATCTGAGGTCATCTTTAGCATGCCATTTATCAGAATTGGAAAATTTAATTGAGTTTTCTATATGTTTCTCTCTAATAATTTCCCCTTTGCTATATTTTGCCTTTCTTCCTCTGAAGAGGGAAACATTTCTCATTTCCATATAGCAGATGTAATATAGGTAAATGGCTCATTTAAAAACCTTAGTTTGAATACCTGTGCAAAGTATCCCAGACATTATGTATTCCTTTGTTATCTACGTATCAAATGACTACCGCCTAAATCTGGAAAAAGTTTAACTTGTGATTTAAAAAAGAAAAAAAGTTCATTTATGGACTTCTGCAGTGAGTTCAAAAACAAAGAAGTTAATTTTAAAAGCTCATTATATTGAGTTAACAGTGAATTAAAAAACCAATGAAATTAATTTTAGAGCCATTTAATTTAGTTCAGGAAAGAGTGAGACTCTTTTATTAACTTAATTATTTTGGAATTCACTGTTTTAAAGTCCAATAAATGTTATGTATTTTATTTCCAATTAGCTTCATTGTACTCTGAATCATATTTGCTTTCTTCATGTGGCTAAATCTCATATCTCATTTTGCACATAGGCTAACTATTCACAAATGGGCTGGTTTCAGTATATTAGAAAAAAAGTATCTTACATTTTGAAAGTGACAGTAGGGACAGAATTCAGCCTCTTGTTGACTATTATTTTATTTCCTAACATTGTTCCTGTGTAACAGAAAGGTAGCAAAACTAGCAATTTTCTAACTCTTTCTATTGCCAATGGTATGAACTGTTGTATGCTTTTCATCTCTGATAATCTCTCTGTTCTTTTTGCCTATATACAAGGCATTAGTTGAAAATAAATATGTAGTGAATGGGTTTATATAAAGGAAGTGATATTCCAGGCCTTTTTCATCCGATTTTAAGAAATGAGAATCCAAATTAAGTAAAATAACAATCTATAGAAATCATGTTTAACACAGGATTGTATAGGATCTAAAAGGGAATGTCTGCTCTTAAGTAAATTTTGGAGAATGAAACTGCTAAGTGCCTCAAAATAAGCAGATATTCAATTTCATATATTTTCTGGTCCGTTTTTCAATTTGTTATAGTAAGATGAGAAAAATCTTCTATACTATGTCCAGTGAAATTAATATTCTATCAGCTGACATTTATGCAAAGGTTAAGCAAACCATTAAAAAAACTATATTTTCTTATTTATGGTCATGTGTTGTGTTATATGGTGTTGCTTTGGGTAGGCAAACTTTAAAAACAAAAAAAAAAAACTCAACATCTATTGTCTGCTGATTTTATCTCAGTGTGGAATAAAAAATAAAATTAAAGAAAATCCTACCTCCCTGGTTGAGGCTGCAAATGGAGCTGTCAGACAGGAAGCCTGGTTAGGGCACCAGCCATGTAAAACTTCTCCACTAATTGGCTGACATTCAGAGCTTGAGGATCAGCAGCTGTTGAAGCAAATTTAGTCTGGATATAAGGCAGATTTTTCATTTATTTCAATTAATTACCACACACATCAAAATCCCTTTCTAAAAAATTCTCAAATGAATACCTATAAGGAAGAAAGAGTGCTTAGGTATGCATAGACTTTTACTTACTCTTTCAGAACATTCAATATATAATCAACTTATTTTCATTCATATAGAAACTTGACCTTTTGTAGAATTATGGAAATAACTTATCTGTACATGGAAAATAATTTCACTTTGATTCAAAGGAGAAGTCGCTAATGGTGGAAAGCAGTAAAGCATATGGAGTATGTGGGCAATTGTATGCATTTAGTATATGTGTCTCTGTATGTGGAAATAATGCTGCTATAAAACAATGGAAATTGTCACTGCTGCATGCTTATAATAGCAATAAAACATATAACATGCATATTGCAATATCTGTGCACTTTGCAAAAAGTTCTTTATCTGGAAGTCGTGTAATTCTGCATGATGCAGTGCTCTAATTAGAACAGTGCTTTATTGGACAGAAAAGTAAATAGGCCACCCCAACCTACACGTTGTAATTGGTTACTATAGAATATGTAATGTATATTTCACAGGCCTGAAATGTATATGCTTATTAATTTTGTTGCATTACATTTCTTCCAAGATAAGAACTGAAAGATGGTTATTTATTGTTTGCCTACTAGCTGTTTTAAAAGAATAAGAGACTTGTCTATGCAAGAAAAATCTGTTTTATTCATTTTAGTTTAAGAAATTGTGAATATGTTGTTATCACAATTAGGTCATTATTTATTGTTGCAATTTTCTACATCAGGATACATGTCATGTTTTAGTCCAGTCCACTTTCATGGATTAAATATTTACAAAATAGCTTTTTATTATAAAGCTATGAACAAAATGGATTTCTTAATACATATAGATTAACCAACCATGCTAAGTATCTATATTGCAAAACATATTTGAGAAATACGACTCACTTTTTACTCATATAATACAGTAAATCTTTGTTTTAATTCCGGAAAACTCGAAACTACTTCAGAGAAGGAACAAGTTAAAATATTGATAGTTAGCCCCTCCAAAAACAAACACCTCTTCCTCTATATAGTATTCAATATAAGCTCATTAAAATACTTTTTAAATTTTTTAACATACTTATGAAACATTTTAGACATACAAAAATTAAAATGCAATGATGCTCATACCCATTAATCTGCTAAAAACTAAAACTTTGCCAATAATTCAATCCTCTTTTGAACCCTTTCCAATGACTTCCACTATCTTCCACCCCTGGACTGAGTAAGGTGTTATACAAATATTTTTTAAGTGACTAAATTCAGTTTTCATTTAAAATAATCAAGCAGCTAATTAGTACATTCACTGGCTAATAAACACCTAGAAATATTTTCAAATAAACCTAATTACAGAATGTTTTACTTCTCTAGCCACAATCCAATAGAAGTGGAACAAAACCAAGCCCCTGGCAGTTATTTATTTATTTATTTTAAGAAGGAAGAGGAGAGGAGCAACATCCTGGGGGTTGCGGGAATTACCTGGGAATAGGCTTTCTGTGCCCCCCAGTCTTCACAGGGGGGTCCTTGCAGATGCAGTTCTTTGAAACAATGTTTAGCTAATGACTCAAGAGGACTGCTCGGAAGCATTGGGGAGCACCTCCAAAACAGATGCTAAATGGACTTTTGTCAGGGGTTCTGCTGGTAGTGCCATCAGCAGCACATCAAGTTGGAATAAATTGAATTGAAATCAACAAAGGAACAAGCTGTTTATGGATCTTAGGGAATCAACTTTCCCTTCCCATGGGAATTCAGAGGCAGTATATCATAGGACAGTGGATGCTTCTGCAGTTTCAGTGCATTCCCCAAGCCTGAAGGCACATGGAAGAATTGTTATGATGCAGGCTTTCCTCCTTTTTAAATTTTATTACATGAGTACAATACAATTATTGTTTTAGTTGATTCATCCACGTAATCTGTATTTCCTATTCCAGTGATTTATATTCTATTTAACAAATCAATCGTGATCTCATAATTTGTACTGCCTATACCAATACTTTACATTCTATTAAACAAATCTATAAACAGAAATGTTTTCATTGGGGGAGGTGGTGAGGAAACACAAGCATCTGGCAACCACACCTTGATTCATTTTAGCCCCTCGAGTCGTGGTATGGTGCATTAATTTCTCAGTTTGTAATTTGCCAGCTGCATTTAATGGAACCAATTTTCATTACATCTGTTCTATGGTTCAAAGAGCTCTTTTAGTTGCCAAAGGGGGCCAGCTTCACACAGATTCTGAGAGGGGCTAATACACTGTTTCTTGAAGTATTAGATAACCCAGGATGATTCCTAGTTTTACAGCAAACAAATTATTTTGACAGAGGCAAGTTTTATATTCATGACTTAACACTGGTAGATTTCAAATTAAAAGTATAGCATGCCCTTTTCCCAGGAATTACATATTGATTTTCATGTCATTTTCCTTATAATACCCACTGATTGCCTGTCTTTGCAATCAGTGGTAGAGTTATTGTTTACTAGTTAAAGGAAACATAATTATGCTTAAGTAAATCCTCTTTGTAAATTTCAGGTGGTTAGTAGATAGGCATTTCTTAGGCAAATATGGAATTTATAAATGGCTTTTAAATTGATCATAGTAAGCATTATTTATGGACAAGAGAAGGTCATAGCTCTTCATAGTAGATAGTGAGAGCATTTTTAATAGTACAAATAGCTTTGCTTGGGCAACTTTACATTCTTGGTGTGTAATTTTAATCTCCATAAAAATATGTCACTGTTGTGTAATAGCAAATGTAGGATTCCAGTTGAAAGCAACTTTCAATGCAAAGGGTTTTCTCATGGGCAGAAGAGAAATTTGAAATGTTCTACAGCGCTTTGAAGTTCTAAGGCTTCAGCTGGGAGAATTATAAAGCATTAAACCTGAAAAGTTTCCACCTGATGGTCATGAAATAGCATGCCTATATGAAAACTGACTCCTTTTCACTTCCTCGGGCAATTTTTTTTCCTTTTCAAGAGTTTCAAAACTATCATGCATCATGTTATATTGAAAAGATCACCTTAGAAAGACTTTATCCTTTTGAAATCACTCAAGTGCATAACATAATTGTATTTATATGTGAAGGTTCAATGACACCATAATCTGTTTGTACTGGGAGTTTTACCATAGTTGATAGAGTCAAATTGGTGCCCAAATTAAAGATGACTTTATTCTTTGTAACCATGTTCAAATGATCATTTTTATACATGCCTAAGAGAAAAATGAACAGTTTGCTGCTAATTATAATCCAAATTTACAGCCGTATTTTTACCTTGAGGCTTACCTAACAAATTTACATACATTTCACTTGCATCTCACCATGAGTGCTTTGGTCCCTGTTACAGAGTGAGAATCAAACTCAAGACTAGTGACTCCAAATTCCAAATATTTTACCTTCAAATTATCCTCTGTTACAAATGACTTACTCTTAAGTCTTAATTTCAAGTTTTTATTCAAGCCTGGGGAAGCACAGCTAAGGTAATATAGATAACTTTCAAACTAAGAATAATTTGGTATTAAAATAATATATTCCTTCTATCAAGCTGAAAGCCTAAAGACGACAACAGGTATCAGTAAACACAACTTACTAGGCCCCCAAATATAGCAGACATTAACATAAGGGCTATACAAAATATATTGAAAACAAGGCCACTGCTCCTTAGGAAAGCAGATAAAAATAAGACATCAAACAGTTGGTATTATTTGGCTGGAATATATATAGGCAACACTTGATATTATATCTGGCTTCCAATAGCCAGAGGTATCCAGAAATCAAAATCATTTGGTCACCAATGAAAGAACATTTGTTGCATTCCTATAATCACCAAGTGGTACATTTTGCCTTAGAAAGTAAAAAGTGAGTAGTATCCAATGCCTGTCACCAAACTTGATTCCAATAATGTTTAATAAACAAATGCAAACAAAAAAAGGAAAAAACACTGTACTATGAGATAACTAACTGTCAAATGACTAGAATTTTAGTGTTTCCACTTTATTATGAAACAACTAAAATATGAATTAAATATCTTCTTTGGATAAGTCCTTGTGCTGAATGAGAGTGCTGCACAGAAATTCATGATAATGCGTTCTTCTTGGGATGGTGAGGAGAGCAAACTTCTCACCTGATAAATATCATAGTGGTATTGATCTATTTCCATGATAGGAAGTTTCTTAAAGTATTAGATAACCAATAGTAAGTTGACTAGTCACCTTATAACATATTTTAATATTATTACTTTAAATTTTCAACATTATTTCAGAAAATAGAATATATCTTAACATAGGCCCTAACAAGAAGTCAATGGCAACTATACATACAAATTTACATAGAGTTTAAAATGAGATCCCTAGAATTCCTGCATGTGATTATTTTGATATGTAAGCCTTTTAAATTCTATTATTTTAAAATTTGGATTAATTTTTACAAAGGACATTATTGAGTATCGTGTAGTAGTTATTTTTTTTCTTTCCCAGTGATATACAAAATAATGATGCTTCTTACAGTCTATAATCACTTTGGAAGTAATGAAATTTATAACATGGAAATATGCTTCAGGTCACCTAATATAGTATGCACTGACAATTTTAATTAACCTGGTTTTTAAATTCCACACATACTTATTCAATAAGTATATAATTATAAATAATTAAAATAGTTATCACTGACTGAGAACCAATGCTCTTGTTACTCTCTCTACGAACTTCTGTACACATACCTTTTCACTTAATCTTCAGAAAATTACTATAAAACAGCTCTTGTTGTTTTATAATCGAATCAATGAAAGTCAGAGGGCTTAAAGACTTGCCCCAAATCATAGCGAAGAAGTCAGGATATTTCCAATTCATGCATATTTTCCTACTTAAAATGAGATATATCCAACAAATTAACCATAATGAGGTGGCTTTACTAATTATTTGCCTTCTTAAAACTTAGAGATTTTTTGGAAATAACTTGTATGACATAGGTCTCTTAAGATTCTTAAAATAAGTGTCGAACTCTACCTTCTAGGCCAGGCATATGGTAAAAGCCTGTAATCCCAGCAATTTGGGAGGCTGAGGCAGGAAGATTGCAAGTTTGAGGCCAGTCTCAGCAAATTCATTAGGCCCTAACCAACTTAGTGAGATGCAGTCTCAAACAAACAAACAAAAAAATGATTTTTAAAAAAATAGCTGGGTTGACACTCAGTGGCAAAATGTACCTGGGTTCAATCCACAGTACCAAAAGCAACAACAAAAATTCTACCTTCTATTCTTGTATCTCAATGAATTTCTTTGGATAGGCAGAAGCAATCAAACTCATTCTGAACTCATATACCTTGGTTATATTAGCACAGAAAGCCCTTACAACTCACCTACCCAACCATTAAATAGTTGATGTTCAAAGTGGCTCCATCAATTTAGACAGCCAGTTTAGAACAACATGGAAACTTGGTTATGGGTGCTATTCCACTGGCATGGATTCAGATGGGAACTGCCCTTCCAAAAGAGTTAGGCAGGATTTGTCATTAATAAATTGATATGGCTTTTCCTCTCACAAAATCACATTCACAACTATGTACTGATCCTACATTTCTTTCTTTTGTCTTCTACTTTCTCCTTTGTTCCTTCAAACCAACAAAGTTGCCCAGTGTGCATCCTAAAAACTAACATCAAGAAACAATAATTGTGCTCTAAGTCTACCAGATCACCACAACTGTGGTTCTGCCAACCACTGTGTGCTATCTAGTTTCCTTTTCCATGGGTTTGAGATGATCTGATAGATTCCCTACATATCAGAGGTAGCCTACAGTCTTCTGGAAAACAAATCCTAGAAATACCTACCTCCCTTGTACCCCTCGTTCTTTAAGTAAATTCTCTATTTCCTAAATTAAACTTCATTTAAAAATCAATTTAGGGCTGTGCATGGTGGAGTGTGATTGTAAGCCTAACCGCTCTGGAGGCTGAGACAGAAGGATCATGAGTTCAAAGCCAGCCTCAGCAAAAGCGAGGTGCTAGGCAACTCAGTGAGACCCTGTCTCTAAATATATATAAAATAGGGCTGGGGTTGTAGCTGAGTAGTAGTGTGCCCCTGAGTTCAATACCTGGTACTCCCTCCCCAAAAAATCAATTTAGTGCAATTTCTATGCCAAAAATACCTCGCATAATGCATCATCTTTTGTACATTAGTCATAATTCTCGTTACATAAAACCCAAAAATATGGGACACACTGACTACCATGGTATCTTAAATTGAACTTGACAGCTGATTGAAGTGCTTTGAGTACTTCACTTTCCATTGAAAAGTCAGAAGAATTATCATGTCATTTGTGCTAACATTTGAGCAGACACTGAAAAGAATGCCTATCAATGCAAAGAGCAGCCTGTGGACACGGAAGCTATTGCCTTTGTAGACATAGGTGGAAGCCAACTGGGGAATCAGAGTAACAAAATAGATCACAGAGAGTGGAAAGGTGAGGGCCTTAACTTGGAAAGGCAAGCAAAGAGAACAGCTGAAGAGCAGGACGGACACTTGGACTTTCCTTGCACTCATTGGAGTGGCCAGCATGTCTGTGGGCAGTTTTTTCCCCCTTCTAATACCTCTTGGACTTGCCTGGTTTCTTTGAATATTAGACTTGTGATCCTTTACTAATTTGCTTTGCTGAAGTCGAGCTACCTATACAATTGGAGCCAGAGCAGGAGGCCAGATGCTAGCACACTGCTTGCACCTGTTTCCAGTCAGCCCTGCACATTTATCTGTAAAGAAAGCATAGAAATGTCACACTCACACCCACACACTTACACACGGACTCTGACCATATGCTTAAATCTGCACAAAGCACTACAAAACACGTCTTCTCCTTTGTAATAAGCCTCTTGCAAGATTTGCTGAAGGACAAAAGAACACAGATGCAGAAGCCTCTGCATCCACCTTAAAGAATGTTTATATTTATTGTCCATTGTTTTCCAAGTAATTATGTGGTTTTTTTCTAATGACTAGAATATAAAGCTGCAATGCAAATTGCCCCCCCCACAAAAAAGTAAACAACAAAGATAACATTTCAGCTCAATCTGCAGGCAATTTGGTTTGCCTCCTAAACAAAAACAAGCATGATAATTCATCTAATTCTTCTTCAAGTTAGAAGACATTGTAGAACATAGCTATAAAGCAATTGCATCAATGCTAACATAGAGAAGTTAGGCTTCGACATCCTCAGCACTCTGTGCATAGCAGCCTGAGATTTTTTTTTCCCCCAGTGTGAGCAAGATCAATGACAATGTTGAAGCGGAGCCTCCCTCTGGGCTTTAGATTGGTCACTTTATTCGGAATGAACTGGGGTCTATATTGTCAGCTTCTGACCTGTCAGCTTTGGATGCTAAAAATGCAGTTCCTTTTCCCAAATAAGAGAAAAGAATCCAATCCTTTGAGCCTTCTAATCTCTTGTCTTTTTCAATTACACGGAATCAAAAGAAGAAAGGAGGCACTAGTGGTTTCTAAACATTCTGGCAAACAGCAGGACAATTGTGGGGTGGGTTGTTTTCAGAATTCTTTTTTTTTCCCCCCCTGGATTATTTTATATGGTAAGCTAATGATCCTATTTACATTTTTTTTTCAGAATTAAAAATACATCTTATTACAGGAGATGACATGATTGTGGTAGAGCCTAAACGAGTCAAAATTCAGCATTCAAACCATAAGTTAGTGCAGCCAAAACTTATCCCTACATTAGCAGAAGAAATAGCCCTCTCAACTAGCCTTTTGGTAACTTTAAACAAGATGTAACCAGACAAAAAAGAGCAGAGCCTCCAGACTGGTATTCAGCTTTGATAATTCCCTTTGTTTTATTTTAAGACTCGGGAACACAAACTAAGACAATGGGTTTTTCAATTGATTTTGAAATGTGAAAGGAACAAATGGAAATGCATAATAAGCAACTGTAGGAGTCTGAAGCAGAAAAAAGTAACCTCAGTTTCATGGTTGGTGGGTAAAGGATTAATTGTTCTAGAAAACAATGGAATACTAGAACTTCCCTTTTGAAAATTGACTATATCATCTTGCTTAAAGAACTTTTAATATTTTGTAGTCATCAATCTTGTCTTCCAAGATGGTACCTAATTCTACTTCCCAATATCTTACAACACTTTTATAGCTTCTAATGTTCAACACTGAGTTATGTTGAAAGTTTATATAAAAATTGGCAAAGTTTCTGTAATCCCTTGCAATGATGAAGGAAAAAAAAGACACTTTAGAAGCTCCAGGGCATAATATTTCCCTTGATATTAGTATAATACAGTATACATGCCTTGCAATAAGAAGATGTTTTAATTCATGCAAACCAACTTCAGTTAAGCCAATATCTGCACTGTATTATCTTGGGCACTGTTCATAACACAAAAATGTTGTAAAACAAGACTCCTTCCCACAGGCAGCTAACTGTTCAGTGGAGAAAAGATGCCTATATAAAGGAAAGAGTTCACAGAAACACAATGCATCTTAGATTGACTATGATATGGTAAAAATATGTAACACTAGGACTCAGAAGCTACAGTGGTCAGTCAGTTCCAGCACTGTGACCATGTCAGGTAAACTTCTTTCACTCCAGTTTAATCACGTGCAAAATGAAGAAGCTGACTTGAATGATGTCAAAGTGTTTTTCCAGCAATGACATTTTAAAAGACCAAAACTCAAAAGTATCTAAAGAAGATATGAAGTTTGTCTGGGATGCTATGGAGAACGTGGTAGGGAACTGAGGGGCTCATTTAGGAGCAAGGAGCAAGGGCTTCATTCATCACTGAATACACCCTTATAATGGACAAAATGACTATTGTATTAAATGAATACCTTGTGTGTTCCTAAAAGTTTTGGTAGAAAGCTATTAAAGATAAAAAGTCTTTATTGCAAAAAGTAAAATATGTCCATCTTAGTTTCTTGGCTTTATTTCCATGACATCATCAAGAAGAATATGTAAAAACTGAAATTGTCACATAAAGTAGCCTGATGGACAATATGTAGGAAAATACCAGAGGAGAAGTATATCTATATTATTAAAATTTATCATAAAGTACATCATGCATGTCCTCCTTTCCTTAAGCTGCATCTGATCCTCTTCATTTTATGTTTTGGTTTCAGTTTTGTCATTAGCTCCCCAACATGTAGTAATACCATTTTATAGGTATCACACTTCAGAAAATTTCAACACTTCTAACCATCAATACAATAGGAAATAAACTACCAACTGAAATATATTAAAGGTTATAATAGTAATCAGATGGATCAAATGATTTATTTCTTTGCTACCAAAGAACCTTATAAGGATCCTCTAAACCTTTTCCTCAAAGGACACTTTCTGGTCTCCACTGAAATCTTTATTTCCTGAATTGCAAATCTTAAAGACACTGCATAAATGCCTTACTGCTTACCTGGTTGCTTGAACCTCTTTGAATGACGCTTTCATAATACTAAGGAAATATGTTGCCTTAATATTAGGTTAAACAAACATATATAGAAAACCCCCAACATCTAAGAATAAATATAAACCCTTAGAGATACATATACACACATACATGTATACTTTAAAAAAAGGAATAATCATTTATATCACATCAACAAGATTCTATTCAAAATTCAAGGACTATCAACACACCTGATACTTCAATTGGTATCTCAAGGCCTTTGAGTTACGTTTCATTAAGTTTGTATTTTAAGTGTCAATATCGTTTAATATAGTCCTTTGTGATTTAGCCTGAGGATTTTTATATTTTCTTGTTCCATTTTAATATATTTTATCAATTATTATTGGCTATAAAATTACATGTGCAATTGATCATTTTAAGGCATTTCCCCCAACATTTAAAATAGTTGAATAGTAGATAAAATTCTTGTTCTCTGTTTTACTGTTCATGGAAAATATCATAATATTATTAATGTTTTTATGTCATATAGGAAACATCTTTTTGAACTTTTGTTCTAAATACTGGTATTTCCTTTCTGGAAAATTTGTTTTATGCTTGTATCAAGTATTTAGACTTGCACATTCATTCATTGATCCGGTGATCCTAGCATTCTTTGTTTTAGAATGTTATATTTTTATTTAAATTTTAGAGAGTTGCATATATATATATATATATATATATATATATATATACATACATACATAATATTATTCTGCTATGTGATTTCAGAACATTCCAAAACTTCATTGATTTCATTTTTCTAAGGAAATAAGCAATTATTAACACTATATTGAAAAATGTCTAACTATTAAGTATAAATAAATAGAGTCTCTCAAAACTAAAATAAAGCACTGTGATTTCTACTTTAGAAAAAAAAAGGAAACTGTTAAGAGGAATATTAAATTGATCAATGTGTTTAAAAATTCCTTCTCATTTTTAGTAAGACAGTTTAGTGTTGCACATTCTTTCCCCCTTTAAAATATAGAATGTTCTAGAAAACATTAAAAATTAATTTTCTGATATACAACAAGGATGCTATACAAAGAACGTAAATAACAGCAAATTGATATCTTAAAGGGCTTCCTTTTGACAGTATGACCTATAGAAAAGAAACCAATAGATGAAAAGTACCCTATTTATAGCCAAGTCATATTTGTTTTGTAAAATAAAAATTATAATCCCCAGTACAAAGATTTTTTTTCCTTGTCACTCAAATTTTGGCAAATAGTAACATACCTTGAGGATTAATAGTTCCCTTTTTCTGTTACAGAAAGAAGTCAAATACTACATGTTTAGGACCATAATCTGCATAAAGAAAACATTAGTGAAGGAGGGCTGGGACAAATGCGTAAGGTGTTTTCTTGGTTGGAAATAACAATACAGTGGGAAATACACTGAACCATATGTAGCTTGTATATTTCAGCATCTTGCAAAATCAGCTACTCTTTCCATGCACAAATGTGCTACAGCTGATTTTACAAAGTAGGCAGCAATGTTTGTCCAAGTACCTGATTCAGCAGCTGGCCCACATTTTTTATTATGAAAAATGAGGATTAATTGATGAGAATGTTGATTTTCCTTATAAAGACTCAGACTTTTAAAATTTAGCATCTTTGTTGAGGTTGGCAATTGAGCATCTTTAGACTTAAATGTTGGTATTTTTAAGTAAAGAGTAAGTAAAAAAGTAATAATATATACAAGAATTTATTACAAAAGAAACCATGAATCATGTAGTTAATGTTTTACTACTTTGGGGAGTTGCTGTTTACTGTTCTATTTTCAGTTGTGAATTGGAAAATAATTTTGTCCAACTGCTATGTTTGCTTTGAAAAGTTATTTGATCTCAGTTGTTTGTTTACACTGATAGAAATCAGATACTTTCTATGTCAATTGATTTGGAAAATAGATAAAATTATCCATAAGCAAAATATTGAGATATTTTAAATCCAATGTATATGTGCTAGGCAATGAAAAGATGACAGAGATTAATTGTGATTCTTGTTTTCTGTGATATATTGGCAATAGGGAGAAAAGGATATATGTTCAAAATATTGTTGTTTCTACAAATAACTGGCATTGTAACTTTAGGCAACTCCATGCAATGTTGTGGTCCTTAAATTCTATACCTATAAAATGGTGTAAATATCCTTTTTTATATGAAAAATATCCTTTTTTAGATTCACAGAACTGGTTCTGTGAATCTGTGAATTTCTTTATTTCAGAAATACAATATATAAGAAATACTTTAAAACTTAAAAATGCAAGTTCTGCTAAGCGTTTCTGGATCTGTGTGATTTTTACAAACTTTTTATTATAATAGTTTTCAAATATACAGACAAGTACAGGGGATAGGATAATAAATGCCACATACCTCACAGGCAACATTTAATACCGATTGTTTCTTTTTCTGAGACATTTCAGTGTAAATACAGACATAACACTTCACTCCTAAACATTCATTTTACAATAGCATCAGAAATTCATTATCACACCTCACAAAATTAACACGGATTTCTTAATATTGACTGATACCAAGTTTATCTTCATGAATTAATTGTCCCCCATTTTTTTTTCTGAAAGAACCCCACCAGGGTCCATGCACTGAATTTTGGTAATACACCTGTCTCATTTGAGAGTGATTCTCCTGTCTCTCCTATCTCATTTTCTGGTTGTGGGTATAGGTATTTATTTGTTAGCATGCTCCAAATAAAGTGTCCCTTGTTGTCCTGAAGAATGTCCCACATTCTGGACTTATCTTGTGGTTTCTTCTTGAAACCACATATTGCTTTTTTCTAGACTTGACTTTTCATAATGTTCCACAGAAGCAACTTTTTTTGGAATTCTTCCCAAAAGTGATTAGTAAAATTCTTAAGTAGACAAAGAAATAAGTATTTATCTTTATTTCTAACATTTTATGTTTACATAAATCTTATATTTGCATATAATGAATAAAATAGTTTTACAATGTTTGTTAATTAAAAAAAGAAGTCTACCTCTCCCAATTTCGTACTTCTTAAAGGCAACCATTTTCAAATTTTGCAGTGGATTTTATCACCTAAACAACTTTCAATCATACATTTAGATGGTTATTTCCTGATTATTAGGTTTTGGACATTGACTCTTCATTTTCTAAAATGGAAGATGGTTTAGCTTTCTCTCATTAGCATAAAAACCACACAGATGCATAAATATTCATATTGACCAATTCTAATGTATTTGTCATAATTTGGATTCATAAATATTTTTTAAATTAATTAGACTGTATAAACACAATAAAAGCAAAGCTGTATTATGATTATTCTTCTTTCCGACAAAGTTTAATTTTCCTTGGAAATTGAAAATTATCCTGTGTTTTTTTTTTTTAAAAAAATGGTTAATTTAGTCAAAAAAACTTCTGCGCTATGAGAAAAACTGTTAAAAGAATGAAAAGACATGCTACTGACTGGGAGAAAATATTTGCAAAACACATATCTGATAAAAGAGTGGTATCCAATATATACCAAAAGATTCTTAAAACCCAACAATAAGAAAACAAACAAGCCAATCAAAGATAGGTAAAATATCTGGACAAACACTTGACCAAAGAAGATGTACACATGGCAAATACATACATGAAGAAATGTTCAGAATATTATGTCATTATGTCAGGGAGTGGTGAGTTACAATGACAATGAGATGCTACAATGTGTGTTGTAGGATGACAAAAATCTAAAACCCTGACAATGCCAACTGTTGGCAGGGATGTGGAGCAACAGGAATGCTCATTTATTGTTGGTGGGAATGCAAAATGGTACAGCTTTTTTGAATGAAAATTTGGCAATTTCTTACAAAATGAAACACTCCCTTAGTATATAAATCATTGATTTTCTACTTATCACTGATTCAACATCAAACTCTTCCCTCATGGAGTACATTTCTTTCATTATGCTCAAATAATTAGAAATTCTGTCATTTTTTAGAGAAATTTATCTCATATCTCATTCTGACTTGATAGTCCAACTGCTCCTGAAATCTGGGTTAGAAGTAATTTTTTCCTCAAAAATTTCAAGTTCTTTCTTTCCCTTTTTCCTTCCCCCAGTCTCTCTCCTTGCCAAAAAATAGCATCTCTATATGTCTTTCCTGGTTAAAAATATAATACATTGAACTTTCACAATGATGAGTCTAATAGTCATGAGTCATTTCTGTCTGTCATGCTGAGAACTCATTAGGTATATATTCTATAAATGTATGTTCTTTAGTTTGAGAGGACATTTTTTAATTTATTATTTGAAAATTCCCCCTTCTCAATTTTCCAGGTTCTTTCTCCATGAAATTATTAATTATTCTTTGGGGTTTGTACCTCCTGGACAATACCTCTCATTTTTAAAAAATATTTTCCATGTCTTGTATTTTTAACTTTCTTATCACATTGTATTGGCCAAACCTTTTCCTACTGTGTATACTTAATATCAAAACGCTTTTGTAAAGTTTTGTTTTTCTTTTATAGCATCCAATCTTTTCTTTCATAGATTCAAATACTATTTGATAAGTCTTGGTTTCTCTTTGCATGCCTTCTGCTTTTTCTAAGATGCTTGTTTTGGACTTTGTCTTTCATGTTATATATTCTCCTTCAAGTCTGGAAGCCCTTTCCTGTCAACTTGTATTTTTAAATGTAGAGAAGTTCCATGTGCATTGCTGGGCTTGTCAGCTGTGGTTCTCTCCCTTTGTTGACCAGGCTGGGCAGTGCCATTGGAGAGCCCCAAAGCCAGTACTTTATATCTAAAGATGGTCTGATTCTCCAAGGAAGGTTCTTTCAGTGTCTTGTCTGTAAGTTTTGTGTCTTGATGCCTACATTCTGAGCCATGTGAGTTTAGAAGAGTAGAGACTCAAATTCAGCAAGTACATATTTGCCTCCAGTATGTGATCTTCTTTCTCAATCCCTCTATTGTACCAGTCTAGATCCTGCTATTTTACCATAACTAGAGAGTTAGCCTCTGGTTTGGTGATTGGAAGGCATGGGAGGTGATTACCTGGTTATGGGAGATGATCTGCAATTCCATCTGCTTCTTAAACAGCTTAGAACCAGTCCTCCATGTTTGTCTCAATCATCCTTGATAGATGTTCAAGGTACTTGATGCAACTAATACCTATGACATTTGGTGACTCTGTTATTATAAACTAGACCATTACAATCTTTCTCCACTGCTGATATAAGAACCAGCCTTCTTAAATCTTGTAAATCTGAAACAAATTATCCCCTATCTAGTGTATATTTGCATAAAACAAAAATTTGACTTCTTATTTCCATCATAAATGCTAGGGTTACTTCTCTATCTTAAACCAGGATCACTTTTACTTAACCTATAAAAAAGATTTAGTTCTCAAAGTTTTCCTTTGGGAGGCCATTTCTGCTATCACTACATTCTTCCCACCCTCCTCCATGAAATGGACAATGCTGTGCATTCATGATTCTGACCTAATGCTTTCCAAATCATATGTCATCTGTGGATTTGTGGATCTGTCTTTATCCCCATTAGTACAAAATCTTGAAGATGAAAGTCTGTTTTCTACCTCTGTGTTTTTTCTCTTAGGCAGTATTTAACTCATGACTGACCTCCACTGTGTTTATTGAGCACATGGATGAATGAATGAACTTTTAATGAATTGCATAAAAAATTATAATAATGGTATAGGATTCAGCCATATTTTGGCTGTTCCAAGTAGTGGCTAAGAAAGTCTGCCTTGCTCTCTTGTTTATGAGTCATTTCACTGTAGGCAGATACAAAAACACTGTAAATAGAGAATAAAGAATTTAGTCGCCTGTTACCTGCCTTTGCTAATAAAAGTAAGCATGAAGCTAGAGCAATTTCTGGGTTGTTTTCTCAGACTATAAATTCTGCATTTATATATTGCTTTGATTAATTTATTTTCAGGGTATTTTTGTTTGTTTGTTTCCCCATCTAAACAGAAAAGAATTTGAAAGAATAATTGCAAAATCACTATGTATATGTCATAGTTGACTACTCATAAATAGTGATATTTGTTTTAACTAAAGTTCCAAGAAAAGCACCCAGAACCTCTAACATGTTATTGCTTGGAGGTTAAAGAATATGTTCACTTGATAACCTTGGAATAATATGTTCTGTTTTTCATATGTACCCCATTTGAGCAATACCTGTCTCCTGAACATCTATGAAAAGGAAACTCCCCTAGGAAAGATATTTCATAAATATCTGACCACTCTAAACTCGATCTTTGATGTTCAAACTTCACAGAAAGCTGCTCTTGGTTACAGAGGTATCAGAAAATTCGTAGCCAAGGTTTTTAGATTGTTCATTTGATTTATACTAGTTCATCACTTTTAGGTCTTCATGTAACCGAAGCATTCCACTTTGAGTACCAATTCTGGAAGCACCCTGACTTGCTAAACACTGATGAAGGAAAAAGATACTCTAGAATTTTCCTTGTGAGGGTGTCATGTTTGTTTGTTTGTTTTTTTAACCCATCCTATTCAGGAGGAATGGAGTCAGACTGTTTGCAAAATTCACAGCCTGGACAGAGGTATTTTACTATCACTCTGGAAAGGATGATTGATGTGAGATCCCTAGGAACAGACAAATTATCATGGAATAACCAATCACCCTTGAGACAAATCCAGTGAACATTTGCTAAGCAGTGAATATGGCATTTCTATGAATCTGAGTCCTTCAACAAAGAGATTGTCTCTGTCTCAGGAGAAGCTCCTGTCTTAGTCTTGCACTTCTCCTATTGTTTGTCTATTTCTTACTTTCTGAATATATGACATCTACTCAGGGTCTGGCTGGTTGGATTTTAAAGGTTAAATGCTTTGAAGGTGTTTGCTGCTGTCCCTGCTATTCTCTGCCCAGTGGTTACTGTGACACACTTTTCTTCTTCTGAACTCTGCCTGGTCAAACACCCCAGACTCTTCACTGTGTCATTTCTCATCAGCTTCCTTCCTGTACCTTGTTATTCCACCGTTATTCATGCTGACTTCTATCTTATTTTTAACAAATTTAACATTTTGTGATTTCTAATTATAATTCACATTTCTGTTCTAGGATGAATAATAGTACTAGTTAGCATTGAAAGAGCATCGTTTAATGCCAAACTGTATAGAAATCACTTTTTAAGAAAATAATTGTTCTTTTTAGACATATACGACAGTAGAGTATATTTTGAAATATTATACATACATGAAATATACCTTCCCATTTTTGTGGTTGTACAAGATGTGGCATTTCACAGGTTATGTGTGTGTGTGTGTGTGTGTGTGTGTGTGTGTGTGTGTGTACAGGAAAGTTATGTCTGCTTCATATTCTGTCTTTCCCATTCCCATCCCACCTCCCTTTGCTTCATTTCCCTTTGTCTAACCCACTGAACTTTTACCCCCCCAACAATTATTGTGTGTTAGTATATTAGTTAGTCTATATCAGAGAGAACATCTGAACTTTGGTTTTTTGGCTTATTTCACTTAACATGATAGTCTCCCATTCCATTCATTTACCCACAAATGCCATAATTTCATTCTTCTTTGTGGCTGACTAATATTCCACTGGGTACATATATACCACATTTTCTTATCCATTCATCTGTTGAAGGGCACCTACGTTGGTACCATAGTTTAGCTATTGTGAGTTGAGCTGCTATAAACATTGATGTGGTCTTATTATTATAGTATGCTGATTTTAAGTCCTTTGGGTGTATGCTAAGAAGTGGGATAACTGAGTCAAATGGTGGTTCCATTCCAAGCTTTCTGAGGAATCTCCATGTTGCTTTTATGGAAAGCACTTTACAACATGATCTTAAGTTATTTCCTGTCTGTAAAAGTTGTTTCTTATTTTATAAATGTAGGCAATGGATCAGATTCAGCAAGTTTTAGTATCTTTCACAAGGTCACACAGCTAGAAAGTACTAGAGTGGGATTTGATCCTACGCCATCCTGATTTCTAAGTACTTGCTCTTGAATATCAGAGAAAAAAGAGAAACCTACCCATAATTCCATTATCTGAAAAGAAATATTTATGGTACTCTAGGATATTTCTTGTTACTTTATTTACAATAGTATATACATAAATGTGCATGTATATATACATTTAATTTATATTAAGTCTATGTTATATTTAATAGAATAATTTTAGGTACTTTTCTCATTTATAATCATTGTGAACCTTTTTCCATGTTGCTAATTATTTATAAATATAAAATAAGTTTGATCCTATATTGTATCTACTAGGAAGAAACATCATGTTTTAGCCATGCCTTGGACTGGTATTTATGTTTTTTTTCCTAATCTTTCATTAGGAAAAAGGGTATTGTGGAAGTTTTATGGCTGCCCCTCTTGGGACACAACTTAGCCTACCCTCTAAGAAGCCTGTTTGCTGTATTTGTTCTCACACAAGCCACTATTGTTGTTCTCGCCCAAAAGGCCAGGCTCACTCATGTCCATTTTACTGGTCATCTTCTCTGTGGGGTTGGTCTAGTGTATTTGGCCTGTTCTAAATGCTCCATCTGCATAAACATGCACAAGGGGGAAAATAAAAAACAAACTAGCCTCACAGTTTTGAAGAGGATTCCCCCTGGAAGCAGACATTCTCTAAGCTCTGCCCTCTCCTATCTTCATCCTCATTGTGGTGAGGCTTGGAATCCTCCTACATGTGAACATTATCATTAATCAGCTTCTCACCAACTGATGTGTCAGATGGACATTAGCAGCCCAATGATCAACTGCCTGTCCCCTGAAATTGCTTGCTTGCCTCTGTTCCCTGGAATGCCACTTCTTAGGAGCAGATTCTACATGTATCTTCTTATGAAAACTTGAATTGCAAAAATTATTCTGAAGTGTTGAAAGGATTTGAGTCATTTTTTAAGACATCTGTAAATAATTTGCTGTCTGTAAGATATAGTCCCAGCTCAAAGGTTTAGTAACTTCTTAAAATTATCTTAAAATTTTGAAACATAACTTATGTTTTACTAGCTAAGACTTATGGAAAGAAAATAATTCTTCTTAAATATTTTCTCAAGACTTGTGCTTAACTCTTTACCTTCATTTTTTATGACACTTGCAAACCTTCAGAAATTTGAACATGCCCACACTTTTGTAAACTGCTTGTCATTTTTCAAATAGAAATGTGTGATGTTTTCTGTCTCTGAGTACCCAAGGACTCCTTTGCTTCTCTGTATTTCTACATGTAACTGCATTACTCCTTATCTAGCATGTTTGCCTCCACACCATGAACAAGGAGGGAAGATAATATTTGTGCCCCAATGTACAAAAGTCTTTCATTTCTCTTCTGTTCAAATATATTTTAAAGAGGATAATGTTCCTAGTAATGGGACTGCTATTCTTTCAATTTATAACTTCATAAATTTATTACTAGCATTGAATTCTGCCAACCTCTTGCTTGATCAAAGTGGAACCCCCATGTTTAGGTCTGTTGGATGAAATACTATTACTAATTAAACCACTATTATTAATAATGACAATACTTCCTGATCACCAAGTGCTGCTTTAATACTTTACATACTAATCTTTAGTCACCTAACAGCTCTGCAAAGTCCATGTTCTGACTTGAGTTTGCAAATCTGAACATGGAGCCAGTGTTTAGTAAGTCATGCCAAGTTGCCTGATTAGTAAGAAGCAGAACTAGGATTTGAACTCTGAAATCTGGTTCTGTGAGTTTGTGCTCTTTTCACAACTCTCTCTGAAATGACTTAAATTATTACCTGAAAAATTAAATGCAAAATTAGCCCAGTGCTTTAACAATAAGGTACAGTAGATTTCAATTAAAGTTAGTTGTTGTGAAGAGCCTATTCATGGTTGGAATCCATTCATTCATCCCACAAATTATTTACTGAGCATTTATCATGGGCCAACCAATGTTGTTGGCTAAACATATAATGGGGGAGAGCAAGAAGGCTTTATCTCCAGCCTTGTGGGATTGTCTAGTGTATAGATAGCACTGTTATTCCTGTATAGTTTCTGTAATCTAGGTCCTAATAACATCATCACACTATTAAAAGGAAGAACAGTGGATCTATCAGCAACTGCTATTGCTTCCTCATTTTCTCTAACGTTCACTTTAGCCAAGTGCTCCCATTGATCCACCTGATGCCTATGGCTTCTCTTTCCTGTATAAAATATATACACATATATCAAAAAAATTTAAGAGATGTTTTAAAAATATTCATGCAAAACACAACCCCTTCCCTACCCTGTCAACGACGTGACTTTCTGAGGTGGGACCCAAGCTTCAGTGTGTTAAAAATATTCCAAATGATTTTCACATGCAGCAATGGTTGAGGATCCTCTCTGAATGTCCTTGGTAAGATACTATGTTGCTTATAATTTCCCATCACGAATCTATAAAAGTTCTGTGACTGCAACAGAAATCTGTCAGATGCAGCTGGTCCATTTCTGTTGCCCAGAATTTTTTTTTTCTGAGTTCCTGAACCAATTGTTGACGTTTCCTTTTCTGACTTTTCTTCGTGAATTCCAGCTCTGAGTTGGCACTTCTGACTTGATGTTTTCTAACTCTTTTCAGAGTCTGCCTTTGCTGAGTATGTGGATCTGATTCTGACTTTTAATATTGGCTTGTGGGTCCTATCTGGACTTCCTGTAGGCTCTAATACCTCCATCTTCCCACTTACCATCCCCAGCCCAGCCTTGACAGTCACAACGTCTCTGACTTAATAACTAAGCAGGAACTTGGCCAATGACAAAATGACCTGAGACGTTTTAAGATCTACTCTTTCAGTAAACTCAGTATGCAATACAGTATTATTAAACATCCAAAATTAGTCACCACGCTGTACCCTACCTTAGATCTCTAGTTAACTAAAAGTGTGTACCCTTTGTCAGTAATGTTTTCACCACACACACGCACACACACACACACACACACACACACACACACACACACACACCCCTGTGAGATGGCTTTAACTAGATTGGGATAATAATTTCACAGTATATACATATGTTAAATCATCACATTGTATACCTCCAATATCTACTATTTTATTTATTGATATACCTCTATAAAGCTGAAGAAATATACAAAATGGGAAAACAAAGCAAAAACAGAAACATTTTAATCAAATTAAGCAAAACCCCAAAAAGTTCTGACAGATCCATAGTACTCACACAGACGTACAACCCCCCACTCTCTGTCCTCTCAAAATCTCTTGGAGACTATACAGAGGGGACTTGTATCCCTCTTCCCTATCCATTTCCTATTTCTGTGCTTCTCATTTGAAATTTTCTCTTAAAGAAAACCTTGATACTCATTTTGATCTGCTTACTTGCCTCTCAAAGATTCCATTTTGGTACATTTCCAGGCTAAAGGCAAGGAGGGCAAGGAACTCTGAGTTTGGATCCAGGTTTGCAATCTCGAGATGCCCCTACACTAGACATGGGTTGCTCTGGTCACTATTGTCTCTCTTTTAACTCTTGCTCTATATCAATTTCTCTGATCACACACTATTCCCAATATCCAAGGTTTTAAAGACATTCCTATACATACTACAGAGTATAACATTATTGGATTGGAGGAAATATTTTTTCATTGTTATCTGTGGGTTTGCTTTCCACGGCTTTAGTCAACTGCAAAAATATCTAATGGAAAATTCCCAAGTAAATGATTCCTAAGATTTAAATTGCATGTCCTTCTGAGTAGCATGATGAAATCCCCTACCACCCTCTTTGTCCTGCCTGCCCAGAATGGGAGTCACCTTTTGCTCACAATATCCATACTATACACCTTACCTACCTGTCACTCACTTAGTGGCCATCTTATTATCATATTGACTGAAGAAGGATCATATTACTAATTTTTAAGTAACTCATTTTCTTTAATAATGGTCCCAAAGCACAGAAAGAATATGTCAAAGAGAAGCCATAAAGTATTTCCCTTAAGTGAAAAGTTGTAGGTGTGGTGAGATATTTTGAGAGAGACAAAGACCAAATTCACATAACTTTTTCTACAGTATTTTTATAAATGTTCTATTGTACATTAGTTACTGCTGTTTATCTGTTATGGTGTCTAATTTGTTAGTATTATCACAGATATATATTTATTTATAGGTATGTATCATAAGCATGGATTTACATTATACCTAGGAGATACATTTCAAGAAACCTTGAAAAGAACTGAAGCCACACACACTACTAAACCCTATATATACTGGGTTTTTTTCATATAAAAAAATTTTCATACACAAATTTAATGCCTTTTAATCTTATCTAAGCCTTTACCATGTTCTATGGTGAAATTTTTATAGTTTGAGGGAAACAGAAAATTTTTTTTCACTCTTCACAAATTTGCAGATAGACTTGTTTTTACCATAGCAACTTATCTTAGCAACTTCCATGATTTGTCTTGTTCACTCAAGAACTTTCACTTAAAGGGAATGTTATGGCTTTTCTTTGGCATGTTTGAATTGCTGCTTTCGCTACTCTTATACTTTGGGGCCAGTATAAGTAAAATAAGGGTTACCTGACACAAATGCGATACCACAATATTTGATTTGAAAACCAAGACAAATACTAATGATTAACAGGCAGATAGCATATACAATATGGATACACTAATAAAAGGGATGATTAAAGTTCTAGGTAATACTGAGTAATTTGGTACGAGATTTCATTTTACTCAGAACATCACACAATTTATAACTTATGAAATATCTCTTTCTGGATTTTACATTGAATTTTTTGGACAGTGGTTGACCACAGATAAATGAAATCAAGGAAAGTAGAAGTACATATTTTAGGGAAGGCTATTGTATTATAATACTGCTGCTGAATCATGTTGGCCATGAATACCTAATTTACAATTGGCTATGTATTTGATGGTCTGCAAACATTGGGGAAAAAAATTAAAAGGAAAAAATCTAACATGTAAGTTGTTTTTAAAAGTAACAAAATTATTACAAAGGCTTAACTTACCAAGTTTGATGATATCTTTCACATAATATTTTCTTGGGTGTTATGTTTATAATTTTGAGTCTTTTTTTTTGATACTGTATGTGTGTGCGTGTGTGTGTGTGTGTGTGTGTTTGTGTGACAGCCCTCTACTTCTTATACTTGAAAAGTCATTATCCCAAATGCTGGGATTACAGGTATGCTCTGCCATGCCCAGATGAATTTCTTTTTGAGATGCCTTTTTTTTTTAATGGGCACATATACAATCTTATAGGCTCAAGGGCAGTTGGATAGACTGCTTCATGAGGAATGTGACTCAGCTACTGGTCAGATCTATCAGATCCTAACATGCTGATCGGGATACCACTAACCCTAGATGGCTTGTCTCCCTCTCTGCAAAGGTGATTTTCTGATGCTAGGCTTCTGTTTTTGTAGTACATGGACTGTTCTCTTTGCTTTAGCAGTTTATTGTTTTAAGTGATTATTTAATTTTTTTTGCTTCATGTCTTATGTTCAAAATTCCAGAGGAAAAAAAGGATCTGATTGTTTTCACTGGTTCCACAGTGAATGACATGGTAAACTAAGTTCTACTGCTGGGACCCATCTACGTTGCTTGTCAGCCCCAAGACTGGCTGCCTTCTAAACGCTTACCCATATCCAGGGAGGAGGTATCACGTGGAAGAAAAGCAGAGACAAATAAATATAACAAAGCCCTTGTCAGACTTCTGAGCAGTGACAATAATGTCTTCTTGCATTGCATGGCCTGTCCAGTACAGCTCAATGAATTGTTGATGTTATCATGAGTATTAAATATTTTGGAAAAGATCCTGGGGATAAAATTATGAGGCAACTTAATAGTAAAAAAAGCTTATGATTGGGAAGACAATTAAATGAGGATAAATGACATGAAGAAATGAGAAGGTTACGGCATAATTATTATGTAGAAAAATATATTTTGCCAGAGCTAGAAGTTTAAAGGAAGGGGGAAAAAAAGTTGTGTAGGCCAGAAAGGTCCTGCTTAATGAAGGAGGGAAATGAGTTTCATCTTTAAGGATGAGAGCAATTATTGAAGCAATGAGAAGAAAGAAAATTTGAGTACAGGCACATCCTGTACTGGAGCAAAGGAACAGAAGTAGGAATGAGTAAATCCAGCGTGAAATGGTACACAGTGGTGTTAAACTGACGAGAGTTAAATTGGGAAAAGCATGGAGAGGAAAGTATAATGAATCATAGAGGCCATTTGTGAAGTTGTTTATATAATCCACTAAAGAGACTGAGTTTGAATCTACTACAGAATTTAAACTGAAGGTAGGAGTTTTTCAAGATCTAGGACTAGGAAATAATAGGTAAATATTGTTTTAAGAAGCTTGGTCTAGTTTTTTGTTGTTGTTTTGCTCTTAGAATTAAGTAGGGGATAGATGAGAACTCAAGAGATGGATATTTTAAAGGAATAGAATGGGAAAAAAACAAATGTGAAGGACATTACATACTAGATTGGCTGTGGCGAACCAACAAGATGAAGTTGGTCAGGTAATACTGGGTGTCTCAGAAAAATGATGCCATCATCAACAGAAAGGGCAGAATCCAGAGGAGGCGTTGGGCAAGATGAGCCCAAGGCATATGTATTAAGGAAGGCTCACTCATGATCTATGAAGGGCAAATCCATGATGAAATACCTGTTAGCACATGGACCCGAATTGCTTAAGACAGTGACATATGAAACTGACATGAATAAACTGAAGAAAGTCCTTACAAAATTGTGGAGTGGGCAGAAAGTGGCAGATAAATGATGCTGTGGTCACATAAGATAATGCATTCAGGTGAAAGAGATAAAAACTATAATTTTAGCATGGTGAGTTCTCTCATAAAGCTGTCACATCTGCTATATAAATTTGTAGTTTCAATATTCAAGGGGTTAATTATACCAGATCATTGTTGCCACCTAAGCAAAGGACATGGAGATTATTGCAGACTGCTTCCTAGAACCTTAATCGAACGTGACATTGGGTACAACCAGCCAAACTAATATTAAAAATGACAAGAAAAAGTATAACGAGCTGCTTAATAGAAATATACATATAAAAACTATAATAGCTGTATAAGATTTAGGTTACCTTACTTCTAGAATAACACATGAGAATTCTGGTAAGATTTTTTTTTTTTTAAATAAGATTAATCCGGGGCTGGGAATATAGCTCAGTGGTAGCGCGTTTGCCTTCCATGTGTGAGGCACAGGGTTCAATCTTCAGCACCACATAAAAATAAATAAATAAAGATATTAAAAAAGATTAATTCTTGTGATGGAATAACAATGAATATGTCACACTCCTAATCACTAAGAAAGTTGTTACTTGGTAAGCAGAGAAAAAGTTTAGATAATTAAGTTACAGAAAGCCATTATAGGAAATATCTCAGAGGTATTTCAGAGATCAGACTGAAAATGCAAAAGATGGAACAGTTGATGTTACCCTGAGGAATTAGGAGAAAATAATCAAAAGATTGAATATTTGAGTTGAAACTCAAAGAATTAGTTGAAATTTTCTGGGTAAAAATTTGAATTAAGTCTTCTAGGCAGAGAATAGCATCTGCAAAGTCATGATCTCATGGAAAACTTTGGTAGGTTTATTAACAGTGAATTTATTATTACTCAAGCATGGGAGTATAGGAAAGGAGAACAATTGCTGAACAGAGGCCAAGGTTGAGAAGGTAAAGTGAACCATGCAGAATGAGCAAGGTTATGCTGCACTAACAAACACTCCTAAATCTCAGTAACTTGAAACTTTAGATGATTTCTTACTCCTACTACCTGACTGCCCCAGTCAGTTCAGAGCTCTGCTACTCATCTTGCTCTCTCAAAAGCTTAAGGTAACAAACTCGGCCACTGTCTGAATGCTATAAACACTATGATAGGGAGAGAAAACATGGTCTGTGGTGCTCTCTGAATTTAAAGACACTTTCCAAGAGTGAAACGCATCTTTTAACTTCAACATTTCATTAGCAAAAGCAAGCTACATGGGCACACTTAACCTCAAAGGGACAGGGACGTGCAATCCTAGCATGCTCCCTGAAGGAAAATTGAAAATAGCATAGATAGTAACATAAGTGTTGCCGAAGATACTGCCTAATCTTAGAGGTAATCAGTAGATCTATGCATGGGAGAAATGAAACAACTGGATTTGTTAGATCAAGAATCATTCAGTCCACAGATTAGACATCAACTAAGTCACTGATACTCCAAGTTAGCATTTATAAGAAACTCCTGAAGCATTATTTAAAAACAGACTACTGGGCTCCACAGAGATTCTTTTCCAATATGTCAGGAGTGACTTAAGATTTTCTATTTCTAACAAGTATAAGGCCAATACTACTTCTCTTGGGACCATATTTTGATTATAATAGTCCTAGAGGAATCAGATGCCAGAATTTTTTGCAAAGGTTTGATGGGAAGATGATGAGTAGGACTCTAGCAGGAGCAAAGTGATAAGACAAGCAATGCCAGATCCAAGAGCCAGTATTTAAGTTAAATTGACAGGATCATATGATGTCGGAAGTTTAGGGGTGAAGTTGAGAGATGGCTTGAGAATGACAACAACATATATACATGGGGACAGTGTGTTAGTGAGCTTTTCCTTGCTGTGACCAAAAGATTTATTTTGGCTCATGGTTTCAGAGGATTCAGTCCATGGTTGGCCAACTCCATTCCTCTGGGCTGAGGTGCCGCGGAACATGCTGGAAGAAGTGCATGGCAGAGGAACACTGCTGAGCCCAAGAGAGCCAAAAAGGAAGGAGAGAAAGGGTGGGGGAAAGAAGCTGGGAAAAAGATTATCCCTTCCAGAGCACACCCACGGTGACCTGCTTCCTCCAACCAGGTCCCACCTCCCCGTAGACCATTCAGCTATTAGTGGATTAATACACTGAAGAGGTCAAAACCCTCATGGTCCTATCGTGACCTAAAACCCTATTTGTGTAGACATGAGACTTTATGGAACATTCCAGATGAAAACTGTTACAGGTCGATAATTTCCCCATTATTAATCAGGATGAAGACTACTGAGGATGGAGAAAATGGAGGGATGAGAAGTGGCTAGGGAAAATGAAAAGGAAGGAGAGAGTCAAGTTTAGGACACTATAGCTTTCAGGTACCTAAAAGGACCCAGATTCCATATGGAAATGCAATCTGGAGTCTCAGAAAAGTGATAAATACTGAAGATACAGCCTAGAAATCATCAGGGTCTGATGAAGCTGAAGCCATTGGATAAACTGAGGACCTCCACAATAGGGTTTTGCTTGAGAAAGGCAAGGAACTAAGAGCAGAATCCTGAAATGTCCCAATAATTAGAAAACATATGTGAAAAAGCCAGAAAAGGACAATAAAAAGGAAAAGTCTGAAAAGTAGAAGAAGAGCAAGCTGAGAGCTAAGTTTCAGGAAATAAGAGAGGAGAGAGATTATTTAAATCAGAGAGTAATTGACGGTGCCAAATAATTTAGAGAGATCAAACATATTGGGGACTTAACACAGTCCTACAATAATTGTGCTCTTCATTACTCTCTTCAGCCAGGCCCTAATCAGCTGTGGGGCAGGTTGTGTTACCCTCCCATCAGCTGTCACAAATCTTTTGTCCTCATTCTTAAATTAACTAGGGAAACCTCTATAGTCCCCAGGGTTATCCTTTGAAAGCTGAGGCCATCCTTAAGGAATTACTTCCTGTGCGATCATAAACACTTGAAAAAGTGCAAAGAAGAGAAGGTACAAAATAAGATTACTGTAATCCTTAACTTGACAGCTCCTTGAAGACTGCTTGAAACTAGAACTGGAAACACACTGTTATTGGGGCTGGTGGCGTGTGAATGACTATGGTGCCTTTCTCTTGCCCAAGACTCTGAAATTATTCATAGTCACTTTATGATGCAGTTGTAACCCTACTTCTATTCTCAGCACCTACTAGAATCCTACACCCTGAACTTAATCTCTGCCTTTTCTTCTGGCTTGACTTGGACCCTATAGACCTGAGTCTATATTCCCAGACGGATCTTCTCTGGGACAGGCCTCTGGTTTGAACAATTATCATGACTGATCAGTTCTGACTCAGAAAACTGCTACAGTGTTTTCAGGTGACTTGCAGACATTCAACTCAGATACCTGTCAGTAGATGATTCAGTCTGAGCCTCACCCTGCCTCTTCCTTATTCTGATTTAACTTACCTTATTCTGATTTAACTGTCCTTTCCTGGCAATCAAGGCTACTACACACAGCAACTACAACCACAAACTTTTTTTGAAGGTCACACAGTTTCACTGATGAAAAAGGACAAAACAGTCCTAAATAGATCAAGCTAAGCTTCAAGCACTGTGAATAAGAGAAGTTGTGGATGTCTTGCCATGTGTCTGTTGAAAGCTTATATATGGGAAACTTCTGTTTCACTTCATTTTAATTGAAAAAAATTTTTTTCCCTCTTGGACTTTTATCAAAGTATTGTCAGTTTGAATTACACCCATAGTTTTTAGTTTAAAAGGGAAATAAAAAATGATAAGTGAGAAACTATAGACTATTGTGAGATTATCATAGATCTTTTTCAATCAAAATGACACAAATGTAAGAGAAATAACTCCCAGAGAACTCACTAAGTAGACAAGGTAAAGAAAGAACATAAGAACTTAGGCCAGAGATTTGATCCAGTTGTCACAGGGACCCTCCACAGGACCCTTTATTTTCCTATACCCACCCAAGTGAGAAATTCAGGTCTAATTGCTTGATGTTCTTCATCAACCACATTTTCATTTATAAATCAATAATCATTTTATGAACGAGTATGAAGAACTAAATTCTGAACTCATTTCTGTTTAATCCTTGTGTCACATATTAGAGACTGAATGTGAGCAACACCTGCTCCATAAATAACTCACTGATTCATCAGAACACGAAAAGTTCAGCAAAATAGTTGACTGCTTTCTGATACAGATGGCATCTGTCATTTAAATAATTTAAGTTATTTAAATTGAGTAGTGAAAATATCTGACAAATCTTTTTCAGACAAATACAGCAAAGAAATCTGGAATAACATCTAAGACATCAGAAGTTGTTTTTAGGCCTTCAAGATTTCCTTTTATTGAGGCTGTAAACTATTGTGTCTGTCCCCTCTTATTTCTCTTTCTCTCTTATGAATTCCATCTGCTTATAAGTGTCATTGCTGGAGCTTGCAAGGAAACACTTTTGATTAGCACTAAAAAGGTCTAATGTTTGAGACCTTGAATGCAAAACTTCTGATAAAAATAAACTTCAAGGTCTCAGAATACTCTTATCAGATCAACCGTATGGTCCCAGAGTAGGTTGCTTAAATCTTCTTGGCTAAGCTTGAGAGTGCAAAGCTTAATACCCACAGGCTTGCAATCTTTTTGAATGTGATTATAATTCAGCACCAGCTTTGCATCCTGGATAAAGGTTCCCCTTGAACACAAAGTATGTTACATGCTTGTGTGCTAGTGATCAAAATACTCGGAGGATTATGGCACTTGCTGTTCTTAAACCTCCAAAATGGTGTTAAAATGCTACATCCAATCAGCTAAGCTGTAAATTAAATTTTTGTAGATTGAAGACATAGTTTTATTTCAAATGCCAGAAACTCATTTCAACCCTAGCATTTCTGTTAGCACATTGCATCTAGCAGCATAACTCAAGAGGTTTAATGAAAGTTTAAAAACAATCTGTTGCAGATTTTGTGCCTAATTTATTTTTAATTGCAAATTGTACAACACATTATTGCCTGTGAAAATAGAAATTTAATTTCCTTCCTGTTTTTTTCTTTTTTCTTTCATTCTTTCTTTCCTACTTTTTTTATATATATAAAAAATACTAATACAGGCTCAAAGAGGAAACAGACTTTTAACATGCTGTTTTCTGGATTTTATTTCTCTATTCTTAGATCCTTCATGTGCAGTCTTTGGAAAATACAGCTCACGCCACTTAGCATTATCCTTCAAACACATTTTCATGCTTTAAGAATGTGCTATTTGGAATTCTATACGGAGGTTGCATTTATACAATTATTGCAAGTGTATAGCACGCATGGTGGTTACAGCCTTACTCCAGTCCATGTGAAGGTTTTCCCTGCTGTATCTGACAATTGACTCCTGATAACTGTGTTCATATTCATACTTAGAGCCGTTTTAGACTGTGAAGCTTCACTTACTGGTGATGGAGGAAAAGCACATATGAGATAACTTTAATTATAGGGACAGCTGGAGAATTTGTAAAAATTAGATATTCCATCCCATATTTTTATCATAGTAGAAAATAGTATTTTATTAGCATGAAGTTGCTTTTTAATGCGACCTTTAATTTTTCTAATTGGACTTTTCTGGAATGCGTTCAATGAAAAATCAAACAAAAGCATTCGGTCTGGTCTTTCAGAAAGTTTTGTCACACTCTGCTGCATCTGGTAGTTTGACTTTGGGTGGGAATCTGAAATGAAGCTTAATGTGAGTCCTATCAAGTGATTCTAGGAAAATGTCAAAATACAAGAGAAGGAAACAAAGGTCTTTTGTGCTGGATTTGCATTCCCCTCTGAAATCCTTGGCACTTTACATCAGAAACTGAGTTGTATTATTTATTTTCAATTTCCTCACTTTCTATTCCTCGCCTGTCCTTAGAGAACGGCCATCGGCCCACTCCCTGAGCCTTTTCCCTCTCCTTGCTGGGCATTGTGTCAGCCAAGTGAGCTGCCTTCATAGCTGGTGACAAGTGCAGGGCTGCCTCCTGCCAGAGAAGGGTGTGAATGAATGTTGTGACCAGGTCTCACTTCAAACTAGGCAGTTCTCTCTGCCTCCACAAGACCCAGCTTGCAGTGACAGGGAGATACTTGTCCTGGGTTTCCTTCTTGGGGCAGATGCAGTAGACAACATTAGCCTCTATAAGGAACGCTAGTAGTGGGTGCATGCCGTGTTACTCAGCTTTTGTCACTGAGACCAAGATGCCTGACAAGAACACCTTAAAAAAAAAGTTTATTTGGGTTCACGGTTTTAAAGGTTCAGTCCATATTCCAGTGGCTCCATTGCTCTGGGCCAAAGGTCAGACAGAACTTCATAGTGGAAAGGCATGGCAGAGGAAGGCAGCTCAGGACATGACAGCCAGAAAGTAGAGAAAGAGAGGGAGAGAAGAGCCAGGGACAAAAATAATCCCCAAGGATTATATTTATATAATCCAGAATGACCTGCTTCCTCCAATTCTACCCGTTCTGCCTACAGGATTCATCCAGTAATCCATTTAAATCATTAATGCATCAGATGGATTTATCTACCAGTTAGGTTACAGCTTTTATAATCTAATCATTTCACCTCTAAACATTGCTACATTGCCTAATATCAGGTTTGGTGGGGACACCTTGCATTCAAACCATAACAAGTGTTCTGATTTCCTATAAGGCATTATACTTCAACTTTTGGTAAAACCTGGGGCCTTGGAACAACAGAGATGAAGTTAAACTACATTATTTTTATCACTTGAAATCAAGAAGGCAAAGGGTTAATAAAATTATTTGGAAGTAATTATAAGTACAAAACATAACAAGTTTTTTTCAAGCTACTGGTTTTGATTGATACTCACATAGAAAATACCTGATGAATTTAAAAGTTACTATTCTCACAATTTCTCTGGGGCATTTATGTTTTATTGTAAAATATTAAAAAATATAAGCACATTATATAATATTTTTTCTCCTTTCACGCTGCACACATACTTAAAGGAAATATTGTTTAAATTATTATTTATTAAGATTTTTGCCATCTGGAGACTTTGACACATTGGTTCTGATCATAGCAAAATATTGATAAATATTATTCTTCATGAAGCAAATAAACACAGAAATTTTGCATAGACAAATTACATCTCTGGGTTATATGAGAAAAAGTGCTGATTATCTATTGTATTTGTGCAGCAGAATAGACATATATTTTTATGAAAAGAGATTCAATGTAACCAGATGCTTCTTAGCAACCTGATTAGAGAATAGGACAAACTTCCAAAGAAAGTTTGAATGGATACTCTTGACCAAGTGAATGAAGAATATACAAATGAATATCATTAGATGAGGAAGTATTAGAGATCTAGTAATGTATGAGCAGACTGACAGAACTAATATGTACTCATAAATAAATCATTGTTGCAAAATTCAATTACTGTTAATAGTACATGAACTTATATCAGTTTTGTAAATTCATGTTAGAAATATAAGCACAGATTACCAGAAAGAAGATCCTATCCCCACTTTCTTTCCTTCTTCTCATCATTTCCAGAGATCAAAGAGCTATGGGTAAAAGCAGTCATTAATTTGGGTAGACCCTTTAGTGGGAAGTTTTGCTAAGTATGAAGGCAGCTTGAAGTTCATCTGCCTCTGCCTTTTCCATTGAGTTTTATGCTCTCTAACTCTCAATTTTTTGCTTATTAAAGCGACACTCATTTCTTTTCTCTGTGGTTAGGCATAAACTCAGTGTAACTTTGAAATATTTTCAACGCATGTGGTTATGCATAAACTCCACATAACTTTGAAATATTTTCAGTGTATGTGGTTATGCATAAACCCAGTGTAACTTTGAAATATTTTGAGTGTATGTGCCCACACACACATATACTCATATACTGACCTTGCTGGGATGAAGATTCCATGAGTACATTTATAAGCTTTGAAGTTTCAGCAATCTGCTGAGGAGGAATATATCTTCCTCTTAGTCAGAATCTTTGGAATATGATATATGGTCAGATGATTGGAACAAGTACAATTATCCTTTATTCTAAGATTTACAATTTTAACTCCTTCCTGAAAATATGCTACATTTTTAAAAAAATTAAAACTTTTTCCCTTATTTTGCCTGGGTAAATTTGGGATACATGCATCCCAAGCCAAAACATTCCAAATTTGTTCAGTTTGAAAATATATAGTAATTGAAAACAAAAAAATAAGCTTTTATATTTTGTATACTTTTTGAACACAGTATACAAAATTTGCATATAAAAAGTAACAATGAAAATTCATCATATTTCTTTTCCTGATTAATTTTAAACTATTTTAGATCTCATGGATTTCTTATATTCAAACTGAATTTAAAAAATGAAATTACAATCTAGACAAGAAAAACACCATAAAAGCCAAAGAACAATCTTTTAAACTCTAAAGAATTGTAAAAATGTTTCTCTTTACCTCTCTTGCTAAAATGACATAAGCAAAGCAGTACATTTTGGTTTCATCTGAACATGACATCAAATTCAAATTTATTCTCTGACTAGGAGCTTGTCTTGTTCAGTAAATTAGTGGATATATCTTTGCCTGAAGTCCTAATGCCAAAATATCATAGTTATAACATATTTATTTAGTGTAAGACTTTTATATATTTTTGTTTGTTTACTTGTTTGGTTTTTGGTTGCAAAAGTAGCTGTGCTGAAAAAGGGAGCCATCAAGAGTAGAATGATTTTATGAAAGAGAAAAGTAGTCATTAAGTGTGAGGTTAAGTCCAAATTCTGAATCCCATACACTCCAATTTATTTGCTGAAGCAACTTTGAAGCAATTAGAGATTTCCATCTTCTTCTACCACATTTGGAACATCCTGTAGTGTGATATTACAGCCACAGGATTCCATGACATTAGTCTAACATCCTAATTTTAGAGATGAAGAAACTGACAGAGAAATTAAATGACTTGATCAAGGTCACAAACCTAAATGGGGCAAGGCCAGATCTCCTGATTCCCAGCCCAGTCATCTTTTCTTTTTCTCTCCTGATATAACTGAATTTATTCCATGAATGATTTATCTTCATATCATGATGTTGATCATATCACAATGGTTCAAGTTAAGGTACAATGGACCTGCAGTACATATGGGAAGGAACACAGGTATGAATCTTAAATCCTTAAAAGTAAAAGGTTTTTGAGCACTTAAATAGTATTATAGTTAAATCATTAGTATTTTGGGCAAAGAACAAAAATGACAATTTGAAAACTACCACAAATACCTAATTGTAATAAGCCTTCCAACTGAGCAACAAACTCAAATTGTCCTGTTATGAAAAATGGAACTAGAGGCCTATGTCATGTCTACTGTTAAGGATTGCGTCATATGTGATCACCCATTCACGATCTCTTCTGCATTCTGAAAACTATTGAGAAATATGCACAGGAATCAGTTGGGGGTTTAAATAAGATTGGAATTGCAACTGAATATAAAGATGTGGCTGATAGTTGGGCATCTTACTCAATCCTATGTCTATGAATGGGAATAATCGCAATTACAGAGTAGAACTTTGGCTACATTGAAAAGTTGTAGCCTTCTCAAGAGCTAGGAATTCTCACTCTGAATGGTTGAAGTGGTGAAATGTTTTATAATCTACACACAGATGCGATCCAAGAGAACACATGACTGGGATACATGAATGCCCAAGAGATAAGGGAGTGGAGTAAGACAAAGCTTCTTCCCAGATACTCTCAAGAGACTGGCCCTCCATTTATTACCTGAAGACAATGTTGAAAAGAGTGTGGAAAATATTCTTCATGTATCTTTTCCCCTGGATTACTAACTGCCTATAAATAGGGAGCATTCAACAATGCAACAAATATGCGTTGATTATTTAACATGGATCTAGTACTCTGTCTGATGCTACATATATACGGATGAAAGATTCAGATATATTCCATGAGCCCATTGTGAAACAAGTTTACCAAAAACAAATTCCAAGAAAAGATTTCCAGTATTTGGAGAATATCATGTGTTACAAGCTAAAAGGAGCATAACAAGCATGTATTTAGCAGAGACTGTGTTTATCTTATAGGAAGTATTGATTTTGGAGTCATTCTACCTACATTTCAATTCTGATACCAACATAAACTGCAGTCTTGGTCATGGTACCTAGTTTCTTTTACTATATTTCAGTATCCTTATTATAGAGTGGTGCTAATCATTATGTCTATTGCATGGATTGTTTGGAAGATAATAAGAATATATAGAATGTGGTAAGTGCTCAATAAATAGTAGCCATTATTATTATCTCGAAGTAAATGAAAATATAGTATAGTCTTTCCTGCATGAATGAGAAAGATAAATAATTGTCACCAAAAGAATATGAGTGGTAGTTTATGCTTCCAGGAGAGGTCAGTCTTTGAATGAAGATACTGGCTAGACTGTGTGAGAGGATTTAAGTTGCCCACAAGAAGATGTAAACAGCAAGAAAGTGGAAGGGATACCCAGTGGACTAGGGCCCAGACAAGAAAAGCTGTCTTTTCAAGATTTAGGGAAGCCAATAATAGAATTTTAGTAGTGAGCAGAAAAGGGTGACGTGGCAGTATGTACACCATATAAATACATATCGGGACTCATATTTTTCTTGCAAGTTATATGTCCTGTCTATCTGAAGTAACTATGTTCCATCAAAATACATGACATAAAATAGCTACATAACACCTGAGTAGCTCTGTTATTTAACCCACTGAGAGTAGAGCTGAATATCTTCAGTATCTGCTGTCTTCTCCTTTACTAAAACATGTGAGAACATCTTTTATTTACCTGTAAAACTTTCGTAGGCAGCAGAGATGAATTTCAATTAAACACCTTTGAAATATGTAATCTCACATCTTTCCCCTCCATGTATAAAATTAACAAAACAATAAGCTCCATTCTGTAAGAAAATGTCACATATACAGACATATAATTTGGATTGCTTAGGGGAAATGGAAAAGGCTTCATTCTGCAAAGATTCATTACAAAACTTGCTGGAGTAAAATATCAAGATTAAAGTATAAAGGAGCCAGCAATTAATGCAGTGGGCATTCCAGAAAAAGCCAATTGTCTTCAAGAGTGGCAAATAGCAACTTTGGTTGCTGTTGACAATTAGCATTAGAGCTATCCAAATATGGACTGAGAAACATTGATTGTTTATCCTCAGTTCCGCCCTACACAAAAACAAACCAAACGATGACAATAAGTTGATTGGTTTCCCTTTTGTATTTTTTAAGCTTTTAAATATAGGTACTTGCTGTAATTGCACATTTACTATTTCACTTTTGCAGCTTTTACAGTGACAAAAATCCAGCCCCCTATCAAGAGTTTGATATGTTAAACTGTCCTAAACATTGGCAATGCTGTGATAGATGAACATAACCAACAAACACTTCATACTTTGTCACACAAGGCTAATTCAGACTGCTGTAAATTAGTGGTTTGTAGAATAGAACCAATGTTGTTAAAGTCATATGTGGGAAACTACCTAGTGACAATCTCACTCTGTGATGTGACAATGTTTTATTAGTGTTTCATAAGATCTAAAGCAGCTCTGTCTTGCTTTTGCATCTGCATTTATCATTTAACTAGGTAAGCTGGTCTAAAAGCAGTGCTGTGAGCAAGATCATGTTTTGCATAGTATTTGTTCTGAAAACATGGTTTCATAATGAGCATTACAAATAGGACTTGTCAGAAGAAAACCAAGAGACATTTTGCTAAATCAAAGAAGATCCATTCCTTTGCAAAAGATATTCATATTCTGTGGTATGATTTGCCCATGATCTGTTAAGTACCCTTCAACTATACAACTGATTTTCAATGAGAGCCATTGACAGAGATCTCTCTCCATACCTGAACATGATGTCCATTATGAAATCTTGGATGTGGTCTATATAACTTTACTATCTAAAAATATTAGGAAACGGAAGCATTGAGTAACTTTCAAATAAATTATACTTCGATATTCAATTTGTTCTATCTTTTCAAGCAAAATTAATTTTGAGAAGTATTTTAGTTCATTTATTATTGGAAAAGACCTTACTAGCTTATTCAAGCAAGAAAATTACCCCAAAAGCTTGCAAGATTTATAATGCTTAGGAAAAAAAAAAGCAATTCAAAACCTAATGAGACATTTTAGGCCTCATTTACATCTCTAACCTGACCCATTTTCTGCAAAACGTTTTTGTTGGTAATTTACATACTAAAAGCTAGTTATTTATCCATCCCTAACCAAAAAGTTGATGAGATTACTAATACAACAGTGAAGTTAGCATTACCCTAAAAGCTAAATACAACCATTTCTAGAAGGTTGACTATTGAGTCATTTATTTAGCTATAATCTTCATTAACTACTTGCAATACAGCCAAACTCTGAGAAAATGACAAGAAAACCTAAATATCTTATTGTCACACTCCCTATTGACATAAATCCTAATAATAACAATAATCCTTTGGAAATAAAATACATCAGGGTGCTCCATGTACATACACAAATGTGTATAACCAAGAAATAAATGATGCAATGAATGTATTCTCTCAAACAAGTTCAAATGTCATATATTTTTACTGTCTTAAAACTTTGCATATACTTGGAGCTGATAATTGTATTGGTGTAGGTGTTACTTTTAAGAATATAAACTCCCAACATTTTGAGAACAAAACGACTGCTCTGGGGAACTGAAGTACATAGTTACAGAGCAAGGTATTTCTGGTTTCGGTAATGTTTATATTTCTTTTATGATAGAATGATGATGTCCAAAGTGTGGGGGCAGAAGAAGAGGGAACAGGTTGGCTGAGAGGTACAGTAACAGATAATAGGAATAAACTCTACTGTTCTGTTGTACAGTAGGATGATTGTGGTAAATAATATATTGTATTTTTCAAAATAGCTGGAAAATGAATTTTAAATGTTTTTAATCACAAAGGAATGAAAAATATTTGAGATGTTATACATGCTAATTATTCAAACTTAACTACTACACATTATACATATGTATAAAAACACTTTACCCCATAAATATGCACAATTGTTTTATGTCCATTAAAAATCTAAAATATATGCTTACAAATATATGCTTACATTATAAATGTATTTGTTTCTGACACTAACACATTTATTTTTTATGAAAACATATTTGTAATTTTTTGCATCTATGCCTTATTTTTTATTACTTAATAGATAATATATCATCACCATCTGTTGATAATTGTTATGTTGATGACTTATTCTCCAAAAGAGTAAATATATAATAAATATATTTATATACATATAGTAACTTTTATATATATATATATATATATATATATATATAGTAACTTGACTAATATTCTTCATAATGTAAGTGTCTGTAAGATATGAACTATTGGTATATCCATGATTTCCTTTAGCATCCTTTAGGCATGTGCTGAGAGCTGTACTCCAGGATTTCAAGACCATTCTAGGGTGTAATTTTCCTTCGTTCAAGCATGAGCCCCCTCCATCATGTCATACATTAAAACTAACTGGACCCAGAGGCTAAAATATATAGGATACAGCTGTGTGGCTCCTTGGTATTAGATTCTTAACCCTTGAATCTGAGTCCCCTTCTTAAATTCTGGTCCTCCAAGGCAGGGTTCAACCTGATTTGGGTCAGTTCACCAACTTTCCTGTCTAGATTAGCCTGACATTTTATTTTGATCAGGGCCAGTCTGGTGCCATCGAGATGCCCAACCTGAACTAGGTTTGACAGTGGCCCTGGAAAGCCTGAAATCTGAGGCTGGATCTTCTGAGATTGGCCCATACCCTCAACAGATAATATAGCTCTCTTCTTCTCATTTAATTTTAGTTTCCACAATAATGTTTCAGATAGTATTTGTTTTCAGAATCTCTGTTTGCCATTGTATTTTTCCTGTTAGTAGAGGGTTTACAAGAGGATACAAAATTGATCATAAGCAGAGGAAACACTCTTTGGGAAATGTAATTACTAAAAACTCATCTTCAAAGTAAATTGTGTTGACCAAAACCTATTATCTCATGATGTGTAAAGAATCATGTTTTTGTTTCCTCCTTTGCGGTTGTCAAGCACTGTTGGTGCTAGAGCTGGGATCTTCATGGCTGTTGCCATAATCACAGTTAAGGCCACCATGAAAACTAGTTGTAAGGCAAACCATGTAAAGGATTTTATTTCTTAATTCTTTTGAGTAGGTTTATGTTGACTCCACATACAGCACACCAGTCTCCCAAAGAACATGCTGAAATCAGCTGCTCTCTGTTCTATGCAGTTATTTAGTATACCTTAGAGAATGGCTTTAGTGATAGAATTTATCAATAATACTCAATTAATATTGTGTATTCTATGAAAACATTTGGTGTGTGTGTGTGTGTGTGTGTGTTTGTGTGTGTGTTACTGGGGATTGAACCCAGGTTAGTTCTATTGGTGAACTGCATCCCCAGCTCTCTTTTATTGTGAGTCAGGGTATTACTAAGTTTCCCAGGCTGATCTCCAACTTGCAATCTTACTGCTTCAGCTTTGTGTGAAGTTTCTCAAGTGCATGCTGGTAAATTTCATATGCCATCTCTTATTTTTTTATTGTAAATGGACATATGACACAGAAAAACATTTCTCATTTTTTTTCTGAGTATTATTTTGTTTAACTTCTGAAGATAGCATCATTTCAATACTATACTCTCATGCCAAAGACATTTCATGATGACCTTAAACCCCTGTATCTCTCTTATTATTTCCAAGAAATAATATAACTTTAAATTTGAATATATGTTTAATCATTTATTCTAGAAATGTTGAATAAATACTTACTATGGAGTAGTAATGAATAAAACCACCATGATTCCTGTCTTTGTGGGGTTTAGAGTCCAAAACAAAAACTACAAAATGACCACAATATAATGATATTGCGTTAGGTATGTAGGAAAGGAAGAGAGGACTGTCATATTTCATAATGGAGACAGAGTGGGTATTTTGGTAGGGTGAAGTAAAAGAGTCATTGACGTGGTGGCATTCAAATCAAAACTACAAGGTGAAAACAGCCATGTAAAAATAAATGCAAAGAGCATTTCTGGGAAAAGAAGTCAATGTAAAGATCCAAATGTGATAAAGAATACAGTGCACTCTACGAAGTGGAAGAAGACCATTTGGGTTGGAATGTGATGGTGTTATGTTAGCATAGTATGAAAAAGATTAAGTGGGACAGGTAGATAGGAGATATGGGACCATGGTTGTGGCACCAGACACTGACCACCATTTGTGCTCTCCTTCATTTAATTTCCACACCCAACTATGGCCACCACCCCTACCCACTACTCCTATCCATCATGGGTATACCTGCCTCTGAACATTTTTTTGGCATATAGGAAAAAAAAATAAAGAACATGTGTTTTCTGAGGGTAGTTTCCAGGAGAAAGAGAAAGGAAGAGAATGGTCTAATCATTGAAGTTATTTGGGAAACTCATAATCAATCAAATAAGTCATTTTATTTTCTATGTGGCAGATGGAAGAAAGGGCATACGTTGTATAGACTGTTGTACTAATGAAGTATAACATGGGAAGAAATACAAGGAATGGGGAGGGAACTTTCCCAGCAGTTGTGGAAGTAATAACATAACCTATCATTTGAAAAAGGAAAATCCTTTACATACTGTTGAATTTTCTTCTCGTTTCTACCAGAATCCATAATGTGTTATTATAAAGTGAACAGGCTAGATATACCCAAACTCATTATCACACTAGACTTGAGCACTATAATGTGAATATCCTAACAAAATTAAATCCTGTGCCAACAGGATGAGAACCAGAGTCTTGATGGATCTGCTACTAAACTATAGCCAACCATATGTTTTCAGTGTTTTATCTACATCTTTGGTGAATATTGTATACCTACAAATGTACAGTTATATCAAATTTAGCTACATATTCCTCTTCTCCAGAAAAAAACCTTAAAACCATGTAATTATGAATGCGCAAACTTAAGGATTACCAATAACCATTCAACTTATATATACACCTTAATCTTTTACATTGCATTGATTTGTTGGTCCTTGTATAAGGAATATCCTTCTCTTTACAGGTGAAAAGCTGTTGTTTAAGAAGAGTCCCATAGACTAGGTGGCCACCATTCTTCACCTTGGCAGGACCAGGTGTCCTGGGCACAACATACTGAGATTGCTGGTACCTGGAGCTCAGGCGTGCCACCAGGGATATCCAACACTGGTGAGTGTCTGTGTGAGGCCAGGAACTTGGAGAGTCAAGTGAACTTGTTTTCAGATTATACGATTGATCCTGTTATTCTTTCAGTCAAAAAAAAAAATCTAAGAAACTGTCAACTACCTTCTCTCTTCATATTTGTTCTGCACCCTACCTACAACCATAGCTTGTCTATAAATTGATGATATCTAGTTCCTGTTTTTGAGCCTGCAGTTGTGCAATGCCACAGATGCAAACTATCTCAAAAAGAGAGAGGAAGAAAGAAAGAAAAATGGCTCTTTTTAATTCTTGATTCTTATCATCATATTTCTTTAAATATCGGTTAAAACTAGCAATTTACCAAGTGTCCAGTTGCCAACAGCCTTTGAAAGCCAGTAATTATTTATGAGAATTTTTTAAGAGGCAGAAAATGTAAAATAGGTTGGTTCATAGAGCAGGAAAGATAAATATTGCCAAGAAAAAAAATCTATAACAAGTGTGTAGTGAACTATGTGGATGAAATTCTGTTGTATGCTAGTAAGATCGGTAAATGGAAATCAAGGATATTTGCTGTGTTAATGAGTAAGTGTTATTAAACTACATAAGAGCAAGTTTATGTCAGAAGATATATGTGAATTTAATTTTTATTGTTAGGCTATTATTGGGTATAATCATTACAAACATATTATAAAGACGGTTTTATAAAGCTTCAATTTTCCTTTTTTATTGTGGTAATTTAATTTTTTTGGTTTGGAATCTCTAAGTTTTTTGAAAATATAATTTTATTGACCACTTTATAAACAAGAATTATAAAGGCAGAAAAGCATACAAATTTATGATTTGCTACACCATATACCCTCTGAGTACTCAACTATTTTAAGGTCTCTGACTATATTTAGAGAGAACTAATTCCAGCATATGACAAAGGCAAAGACTGAAAGTAGAAATTCCATAGTATGTCTAAATGTCACAGGTGTTATTGGAATGGAAATGCACTTTCCTATACATTTCATAGGTATTATATATAGCTAGAGTTTTACACCATATTGTTGCACTTTATTTTCTGACTTTGTCACCTGTCACCTTTTTTCCAAATTACTAGAAACTAAAAATACCCTCATGAAATTAAGAGCATGAATGCTTTGGCAAATAAAGAGAAGGCAGTTTTTCTGCTGTCATTAAGGTATATGCTATATATCAGTTTCCAATATTGCTGGTGATTTAAGCTGAACTAAACACACACTTTGAGACATCTTCCTGAGATGAGGCTCCTGTCTGTCAGCATGGAATAGACATGACTTTGGAGATAGGTAACTTGAGCAACCTAACTATTTAAAACCTATTTAAAAAAATAGCGGGAGAAAAATGAGTAATACAAACTAGAAAAGATATATTTCAACAAAAGTAAAGTTGAAATTTAGAAAAACCATATAATTAATGAAAGGATTAATCTTACTTGGTAGTTTGATCACAAAATCCAAGTCTTCGCATTGTTTCATTTAAAAAAATTTGTCAGGTTTTGCAAAAATTACAGAAAACAAAGGGACCTTTGTGTTTTTTCAGAGCAAAATGAGATGGTACATTTTTCAGATAAATGCATTATATAAAAACGCAATGAATAGAAATATGTAACTAATGTTATTCTGAATATTTTTAAGTCAATTGTCATCATTGAGCTCCTAACTAATAATGTAGAAGAAAATGTTCTATTAAAATAGTATCCCCATTTGCTTAGAGAATATTACATTAATCAATGAAAGGGTGAGAAACTTCTTAGCATAGACAAAACTTATCTCTTAAAAACTATATTCTGGCATATATCTGTTCTGTCGGATGATGTCCACATACCAACATTTATAATCATTTTTATAAATGCTATAATTAATACATACAGTGATATTTATATTTTATAATAACAGTTTTTGAGTCATTACCTGAACAATATTCAGTGCAAACACCTTCTGACAATTTTTCAGAAATGAAACCACTCTCAAAGAAATACAATCACTTTTATTCTAGAGACAGAAAGATTTTTAACAAAAAAGAGCAGCTGTTCTTTTCCCCATTTTATTGTCTTCTGGAACATGATAATTTGCTATGGGAAAAAGAGGTACTGTGCAATTCAGAATCACCTTGCATACCCAGATGTTTGAGCATCTAATGCAGGATGTGACCTGAATTGTGCATATGACACCAGTTTCTCATATTCCTCTATTCTTCTATTATCATTTAAATTTCATTCCATGTTTTGACAACCTTTCGCAGTAGAAAGCATAGAAAACATCAAAATGCACCTCTTGAATCTTTATTCTTAAGCCTAGATGCATGATTCTAGAACTAATATTTCCATAATATGTGGTGTCATTGAAAAGAATGAAAATCTCTTTGAATATGCCACTGTAATAATTTTTCAGTTATAAGCTATAATTAATCTGAATAATGGCAACAAAAGAAACACTTAAGAAAAGTAATTTTAGTCTTTAGTTAAAGAAGTTTAATGTAAGCAGCATTCTTCCACTTAACAAATATTTATGCACCAAGAATTTTGTTGCTAGGTATTGGGGATTATGACGTTAACACCTACACTCTGCTATCATTACAAGTCATTCTGACTGATGTTAGGAATATAACATAAACATTTTACCAAAGTTCACCTGTAACAGGCAAAATTTCCATTGTCATAGAGGGCGAAGAAGAAGGAGCATATAGAGGATGGACTATTTAAGCAGCCTTAAAGCTTGAGTTAGCAATGGAAGGAAGAGTACAGAATTGAGGCAGCAGAAAGAGCAGGGACAAAGTTCCTAGAGTGGAGAACTACCTGGCATGCTTGTAGAACTAAAGGGAACTCAGCATGTGTAAAGCATGGGCAGCAAGAAGAGAAGAAAATAGAAAAAGATCATTCTGATTCAGTAAGTAAAGGACAGGACACACAGTGTCATAATGACCCCATTATGGAAATTCCATCTTTCTTCTAAGTGTAATGAAAAACCACTGGAGGTCTTTAGGCAGGACCGTGATAAAGTAAGATTTCCATTAAAAATCATTCCTGTGGCTGATGTGTGAACAGAATAGTTATGGAAAGAAGAGGATTTGGTAAAAAAAAAAAAAAAAAAAAAAGTTTGGAAACTTTTGTACCAGGGAAGAGAAAAGTGTGATGATGTAAGGATCTGAGGAGATAGAGACAAATATATAGATTCTACTGTTGATTCATAAAGGGAATGGACTGGAGGGATTAAAGATGAATAAAGGAAGGGCCAATAGAGTCACTGACTTTTAGATTGTAATCGAAGCCATGATGGTGGATGGGATTGCTTGAGGAGAGAACATAAGAAGATAACAAAAAAGACCTGAACAGAAGCATCAAGAAGGATTCCCAGCTTTAGTGATCAGATAGTGAAGGAATGAGAAGGAAAAGAGGCTGAGAAGGAATAGAATATTGGTAGGAGAAAAACATGGAAGCTAGAAGCATCATGAAAACCAAGAGAAGAAGACACTGCTTCAACAAAGTAAGATGAAGATTAAGAAATATCTCTTGAACTAAACAGCAAGGACATCATTGGCAGCATTTGCAACAGAGATTTGATAGAATACTGGAGCAAAATCCACAATGAAAAAGTTTGTTCTCTAAATGATACAAGAAGAAATAGGATCGACAAATGCAGACAACCCTTTCCACATTTAACTCGGAAAATGAAGAGATGAATAGGAATGCAAATGGGGACAGATGTAAAACAAATGGGTCGTTTTTAAATGATGGTGTAAAATTTCTGAGAAAATAGGAAGACATGGAATTCAGCGTACAATTTGTTCCTTAAAAGGAAAGAGGATATCTCTTCTATTGTCAGAAGGGGAAGAAAGGATCCATACTAATACTTAAGGACTTTATCAGTTTGATGGCAGATGAAAGGATTTGGTATATGAAATGTTAAGAGTAATGGTAAAAGGTAGAGTCAGAGAATAAATAATGTTTGAAATCATGCATTGAAAGGAAAAGAGTAACAACTAAAAACAGGCACTAGGATGACCTGGTTTTTAGTAATATTGGACAATATGAATATTGAGAAGGCTACTTGATTTTTGCAGAAGAGTTTTAGCAGGAAAACTCAGTTGTGTTAATCTAGGATGGGAATTCTCCAAATAGGTGGGTAAGAAATAAAAGGACACGAGAAAAACATGGAAACTAGATGGTGAAAACAGATTGTTTGACATGTGAGACCATTGACAGCAAACAGGATGGGACACAAAATCAAAGACAGAAAGTACCTGGTGTAAAGGTCCTAGTGGAGTCAAAGAATAGTTAGTGAAAATAATTAAGCCAATGGGCCAGGTAGACAAGCAGCTCGGGATGAGATAGAATGAAGTCTTAATATTTATAAGTGGAGTTGGTATTGACATTTGTTTTGTGAGACTGAGAGTGGGTGGCTAAGGTGGAATATAGAAAAGGATCAGCAAAAATATTGCTATCAAAATATCAAAAGGTCAAATTACACCATCCAATGACAGCAGTGGTTGGTATGGGAAGAGCCAGTTGTCAAAATATTAAATTCATTAAGAATCCCATAGTAGTTGGCAGAAAGAAACGTTCCATGGAGGCATAATTAGACAGCATGAGATGCAAATAATATCTCTCCTCTCCCAAAGGGAATAAAGGGATAAGTGTGAATGATGTGAAGCAGTAGGCAGAGCAGGACTCTTTCATAAATAGTACTGTCTTGGTTTTCCTCCATATCTGTCTATGTTGCATGGTTTGGAAAGAAAAAAAGTCTTCAGTTCACCTCTCTGCCTCCATTTGTCTCATAGAGATGCCTGAATTTATTATGAGAATCAAGTTTTTCACTAACCCCCTTGACCACCATGGGAGGATTTCACGTTTTAGTAGAATCACACAGAAGATCCTTTGGCACAGTGATTAGAGGTTCCTGGGTTTGGAATGTGGCTCTACCACCAGGGTACTTTCTAGCTTGCATTACCAGGATGGCATTACCTGTCACACGTAAGGTATTTAATAAGTAGATACAAATGAAATTACTGTTATTATTAAGTTGTCATGCATCTCATATATTAATAGTATAAGCTCAAATCATTCAAAAAGACTTTCTGAAGTAAACCATATTTTATCCTGCTTCTAAGGCATTACATATTCTGAGATACCTTCCAGGTACTCCTTGCTTTAATAGGACTGGCATCTTCATTTTAATTTGGCTCATGTATCTTCCACTCCCCAAATTATCCTCTGTCCAATATCTCTAGATAGTGAGTAGGTGAACTTGTTGCTCTATTCAGCTTTTGGGCTGTGATGACCAATAGACCTGACAAGAACAATTAGAGGAGGAAAACTTTATTTAGCGGTCTGTGGTTTCAGAAGTCTCAGTCTATAAATGGCCAACTCCATTTCTTGGGACTCAAAGCAAAGTGGAATATCATGGTGGAAGGTATGGTGGAGAAAAGCATCTGGGAATGTAACACAAGGAAGGAGAAAGAGTGAGAGCGAGAGAGAGAGAAAATATCCACTCAACAAAAACAAAATATAAATCCCAAAAACAGGCCCCCAATGACCTACCTCTTCCAGCCACACTCTGCCTGCCTTCAGGGGATTGATTAACGAATTAGGTTAAGACTCTCATAACCCATCATTTCACCTCTAAGTCTTTTTGGATTATCTTACATATGAGCTTTTGGAGGACCCTTCACATTCAAACGTCATAACACTTATCTTACAATATCTCCATCATCTAAAATAAAACCTGCATCGATGTAGGTGCTAAGCAATATTTAATTTAAAATGGTTTAAAAGGGAACATATGTTATTAAAAGGTACACAGAGTTTTGTTTTTCCTGTAAGTATTAGGTAGAAAGCAATGAAGGAGACTTGGTAGCATGTTATGTTAATCCAGTTTGAGCAGGAGGGTGAGGTTTCTTTTCTTCATCCACTTTCAGCACTGTTTTCTGGTGTAGTTGGCTAGAGGAGATATAATTATGAATTACAATAATCAGTCTTAGAAGTGATGAGAGTTCTAACATCCTCACACGATGCCTGCTGCGCAGAGGTCTTAATCTGGCAATATTTCAAATGTGATAAAAAGATATTTGAATAACATTTGGCAAAGGTTTATAAAACATTAAATCCCATAGAAACATATTTAAAAGACTTAGTATTTGAAAGTTTAATAATTGGATTATTATTTAAATGAATCGGTTTTTTTTTAAGATGTCATACCCATTGGAAATTAACCACATGAGCAAAACTTCAGCCTTTTAGGTATATAGTTAAATAACACTCAGTTGCCACCATACAATCTAGATAAAATTGGTGCTGATCTGAAGGGACAAAACATTGTAAGTGGTAGAGGTGTAGATCATTTTTGCAATTTGTATTCACACATTTTTAAGAGCTCAGTAGGAAAGTATAGCTCAGAAGTCTAAAACTAGTGGACTTAACATTTCTTTTTATATTAATGACAGTTTTTTTTTTAACCAAAAGCATTAATAAAAGAGATTATGGGATTGGGGGAATTCCTAACAATAAAAATCAGAGAAAACAGTGATACAAACTATTGTTCTTATATTCTAAAAGAAAGGGGGGAAGCAGAGAACTTTTACTAAACATTTTTCTTTAACAACAACAAAAAAATCTTCTGGATGCTATGTATAACATCTCATTTAATCGTGATTAACTATTGTTTTCAAATTTCATATCGTAAAAACAGGTACTGAGAAATGTTAACTTAGTTTAAAAAAAAAATTGCTGTTAAGTGACAAAGCTGAGGCTGAATTCCTTCAAATGCCAAAGCAAGTATTCTGATCATTGATGTATGAAACCTCAGTTCAGTTTTGGATTATCTAGAAAGCCCTGGACCATTAACCTGTTCATTGCAAGGTCTTAACTGATTTGTTCTAATGTTGTCATAACATGGACAGAACAGTTAGGACTTAAAACTGAGGAATGAGCAAATGATTTATGAGGTCTGAGGAAATTCAGACTGCTAAAACAAATTTTGTCAGAGATTCTCATTTTCTTTGGAAGCTTTTAAACCGACAAAGAAGGTAGTAGAATTCTAAGCTAATAGAGCAAAGCTCCAAATATAGCAAAACTTCTATTATAATAAACTAAAGCAGATGAAAAAATGAGAGTTTGTTGATAGAACAAGTAAGTAATGCTAGTGCTGAGATTATTTATTGCCACATAATTATATTTTCAATTGAAGGCTATTGATATGGTTATATAAATTATGTTTTTAGAGTGGGAATGTAAAGGTATAAGATTGTTCAAAGTTTCTGTTTAAAGTATTTTAGGAAATATTTTGATGAATGAGGCATTAGAAAATTTTAAGATTATAAAATCACAAGACTATATTATCTGAATTTTCTGAATAAGAAATTTAATTAAGAGCTAATCGTAGGATTGTAGACATTTTGAAAAAAAATGACTTCATATAGCTCATCTCTTGCATTTGAGTAATTTATTTATTGTCAAAGAGTTAGTAGAAAGACTATTTCACATCTAATAGACAACATTCATATGAGAGTATTCTTCCTCTGGAGTAAGACTTTAGAATTATTGGAGTTTCATCTACAATTTTCTCATATTTTTGGTGCATTATACTTGTATATAATGGTGGGATTTGTTGTTTTTCTATAATTTAATTGGTGATAAAATACTGCAAGAATAAAGTAAATTAAGCCTTGTAGGAAGAATTTCTTAAAAGCTAATGTTTTACATTAGAAAAAAGCTGATTTGGGGGCTGGGGATGTGGCTCAAGCGGTAGTGCACTCGCCTGGCATGCGTGGGGCCCGGGTTCGATCCTCAGCACCACATACAGACAAAGATGTTGTGTCCGCCAAGAACTAAAAAATAAATATTTAAATTCTCTCTCTCTCTCTGAAAAAACAAAAGCTGATTTCAAAATAGTGGAAATGTTCTTTCAACATATTATCTATTTTTAACTTATTATTATTGAATAGCATTTAGAAAAAGTAAATGCTGAGTGGCTCTCTAGGAACTTTAACTTGATATAATCATCCCTGGAAGCAGCTTATTATGAAAGGTACAAATCAAAAAAAGACACTGCAAACAGAGTCATCAATATGTTTTCCTCTAGTTGAAAATTAGTATTTATTTTGGAAGTTTGAGCCAACTTCATTATTCTGTCTCCTTCTTGATAGTCAATTTATTGTTCAGAGCTCTCTCTCGATTAAACCCTGTCACTTCAGGGGAAGTTCAAGAGAATAGTGAATTATTGATATTACAGAAACAGTTGTTACTAATCAATACATTTTGAACCACATACAGGGTATATCTTTAAGGACATAATTCATCAAAAACAGGCTTACTGGGGATCCTCATGCTATTTTCATTGATTTTCTCTCTGTGGGAAGTCATGGTAGATACTCTATATATGACACTACAGTTATATTCAAAATAAAGAAGTCAGTTATTCAAAAAAAATACTCAATTACAAAGGGAAAAATCAAGCATAAGGATTCTAAAATAAAAATTAAATTTAATGTCTTCACATTTTAATATACTGTACAGATAATATATTCAAATGACTTAATAATTTTTAAAAGTTTATACCTAAGTAATACCTGATTCTAGGTATAAATTCCAGTGTTGACATACTGTGTGAACAGAAGTAAAAAGCCACATTTATTTAGATTTCCTAGAACCACTGCAGAGCTTGCTTTTAAATTTAAAATGAAGTATACACATACATTGCTCAATACTGTGCGTGTTCTACTAGCTTTTCTGTTAAAGCAATTTTTTTAAAAAAAGAAATAGTGAGGCTTATATTATAAAGCATCCTAAAACCAATCCTACTGAACAGCAAATATTTGGTTATAAAAAGGAATAATAATTTCTAATCTTGTAAGTCCATATCCTCATATATAGTGTTAGCTTAAAAATCAAGATAGCATATTATTCTCCATATTCACAAAAGAATCTGAAATGAGGGTTGGAGAAAAGTAGCATACCTAAATTTGTTACATAAGATAGAATGTTACTTTACTGCTGATCAGAGGAGGGAAAAACTGATCTATAAAAGATTTTTCACTTTTCATAAAGTCATTTGTTTTGCTTTCTAAAAATATAGATATTTTAGATCATAATTTGCATATTAAACCCCAAATCTGCCCAAGTAGTCCATTATTCTAACTCTATCACTAACAGATGCAACACATCATCACTGTAAACTACTTGGATGAGATATTTTCCTTTATTACCATAAAATAGTCATATTTTTTTGAAAAAAAAAACTAGACAGGTATACACAGTTACACATAGCAGTAGACTCAGTCATTAAATGTACAGACTTTGCATGTTCTCCCTGCTGATCCAACTTCAATTTGAGACTTTCCACCCAGTTCCTCACCATTCCAAACCATCTGATGCATTGTCCCTATAAAATGTAATCTTAATGTAAAATTGTTCTCCCCTTATTATATGTGTCCATAATTCATTTCCTTTGAGATTACTGAGCCTTGTTTCATTGAATGTGTATATTTCATTTATTTACTGGTACCAATGGATGGACTTTCAAGTAGTAACCCAGTTTTTAGTTATTTTGAATATAGATGCTAGGAAAATATCAGTTTATTTTATTTCTCTTGGGAAAATACCTGGAAAGTGGGATTCTTGTATCTTGTTCTAAGTGTGTATTAATTTAAAGTAACTATCCAATTATTTTCTAAATTTCTAAATCACTTTCAAATTTATGAGTGATATATAAATTTTCATTTTCACCAAAATTTGGTATTACCAGTATTTTTTAATTTAGCCACCTAGGGGTTTAAGAATGGTATCTCATTATAGTTTGGTTATTGGGATAATTGGTTATTGAGATAACTTCTAAAGTTTTCATTCAGATATTTTGCCCATTTGAAGAATATAATTATTTGTCCAATTTTTGAGTATTTTGTATATTCTAGATGAATCTTTTATCAAATATGTGTGCTGCAAATACTTTCTCCCCAGTTTGTGACTTGCCTTTCATTTTCTAACAGTGTTTTTAAGAAATATAACTTTAAAAATTCTAATTAAATATAGTTTATTGATTTTTATATGATTTGGGGTTTTGTATCTTATCTAAAAAATCCTCTTCTAGTCACAATTTTTCCTATATCTTCTTTTAGAAGCTATATATGTAATTTTGGTTTTTACAGTCACATTTCTGATTCATATTCAGTGACTTTTTGTCAATGGTCTAAAGGGAACGTCACATTTCTACATATGAATATCCAGTTGTGGAAAAGTATATACTTTCCTCACTAAATTATCTGTGACTCTTTGCCAAAACTCAGTTGGCCATGTAAGAATGAGTCTATTTATAAACTATTCTGTTCCATTGATCATCCTTATATTTATGACAACCTCACATGTTTTCTTAGTTACTATATAGCTTTATAGTAAATCTTAAAAGAATATACTATATACTAGAGAGCCTTCCACTTTGTTTTAGTTTTGAAAATTTCTTTGAGCTATTCTATTTCACATATGTTGTCATATATTTTACAATGTGATTTAACTTCAAAACTTGTTGGAATTTTGATTGGAACAGCACTGAAAATATAAATCAGCAATATTGAGTGTCTGATCATGGTATCTCTTCATTTATTTAATGAATAAATAAGTCTTCATTTAGCAGTGTTTTGCAGTTTGCAGTATAAAGATGTTACATATATTTTGTTCCATTTATCCTTATATGTTTTGCAGAATTTGGTGCTATTTTAATGGCACTGTTTTATAAATTTTACTATCAAATTGTTTGATATTAATACATAGGATTCATTGGTATTTACATATTAACTCTGTATTCTGGAGCACTTACAAAATCACTTATTAGTTCTATGAGTTATTTTGTAAATTTCATCAATAACCAAATAGAAAATCTTGCTGTGAATAATACAGCTTTTACTTCTCGTTAGCAGTCTGAAGCTACACTGTGAATCTGACTAGAGACAGAGAGTAGACCATCTGGGTTGTTCCTGATCTGAGGGTGAAAGTGTTCAGTCTTTTGCATTAATATGATTAGACTTATAGGTTTGTTGTAGACAGTATATAGTTAGCTGTTATATTTGTATATAATCTGTTTATCTCTGACTTTCAATTGGAATTTACTTTGATTTATATATTTTATCTATATATTCCTAATTCATAAAAGATATTTACATATAATATAATTATTGGCATGATAGCATAAAAATCACCAATTTATTTATTTTTTCATGTGCCTGGATAGTCTGTTTCATGTAATGTTTTCTTCCATGCCTTAATTTGGATTATATAAGTGTTTCTAATATTTCATTTTGTATTTATTATTGGCTTATTAGCTATGGTTCTTTCCTTTATGTCTTTTCTGTGGTTGCACATGGTTTACAGTATTCGTCCTTAAACATTCACAGACTATTTAACATAACATTGTGCCTCTTCACCCATCATATAAGAACCTTGCAGAAGTACCTCCAATCCTCGCTCCTGCCCTGTGTGCTGGTGTGGTGATCCCTTGTATTTTTATGTATGTAATGAAATCTGAGATGCATCATTACTGTGTTTTAAAGAGTCAGTTTCTTCCAAAAACATTAAAATAAAGAAAAAAGTTTGTTTTCTATTGACCTATGTACCATTGCTATGGTTCTTCTTCTACCTATATCCAAATTTCTGTCTTTTGTCATTTTTCTTTTGACTGATAAGCATCCATTAATAGCTTTTATAGTACAAATCTGCTAGTAAGAATTCTATCAGATTCCATTTATCTAGAAATATAAGTCTTTATTTTATTTTATTATTATTTTGTTGTATTTTGTATTTTATTATTATTTTAGTATTATTGTAGAAATTGTGGTGTGTTAAGCAAATTTCCACATTTATTGGAAGATCTAAGAGAACTAGGGTCAAGAATAACTGAAAAGTAGAGACTAACAGTAAAAGTTTTGTGTGATACTGGTATAAAGCTTTCCAGAGTTGAATGAGCTACAGGAAGCATTTTATAGTTTAACGAGTGATAGTTAACCATGTAACTTTTTTACTTTAAAATGAAATAACTCCACTATTCAAGATTTTTGCTGTTTGCATTTCACATGCCCTTGTGGATAGTGGTTACTATATTGGACAGCTCAGAATTATAGGGTATTTCCATCATTGTAGAGATTTCTTTTGGGGGAGATGACTTTTTAAGTTTTTTAATTGTAATTTTTTATATATGACCGCAGAATGCATTATGATTCATACTACACATGTAGAGCACAATTTTTCATATCTCTCATTGTATACAAAGTATATTCACAAAATTCATGTCTTTATACATGTACTTTGAATAATAATGATCATCACATTCCACCATCATTTATAACCCCATGCCCCCTCCCTTCCCCTCCGACAAGTCTGCCCTATCTAGAGTTCATCTATTCCTCCCATGCTCCCTCTTCTTATCCCATTATGAATCAGCCTCCTTATATCAGAGAAAACATTCAGCATTTGTTTTTTTGGGATTGGCTATAGTTGCCATTCTGACTGGAGTGAGATGAAATCTCTGAGTAGTTTTGATTTGCATTTCTCTAATTGCCAGAGATGATGAGTATTTTTTTCATATATTTGTTGATTGCTTGTATATCATTTTCTGAGAAGTGTTTGTTCAGGTTCTTGGTCCATTTATTGATTTGGGTTATTTGTTTTTTTGATGTTTAGATTTTTGAGTTCTTTATATACCCTAGAGATTAGTGCTCTATCTGATGTGTGAGGAGTAAAATGTTGCCCAAGAAGTAGGCTGTCTATTCACCTCACTGTTTCTTTTGCTGAGAAGGAACTTTTTAGTTGGAATCCATCCCATTAATTAATGCTTGATTTTAATTCTTATGCTTTAGGAGTCTTATTAAGGAACTTGGGGCCTAATACGACATGATGGAGATCAGGGTCCACTTTTTCTTCTATTAGACACAGGGTTTCTGGTTTAATTCCTAGATCCTTGAGTTGAATTTTTTGCATGGTGAGAGACAGGGGTTTAATTTCATTTTGTTGTGTATGGATATCCAGTTTTACCAGCACCATTTGTCAAAGAAGCTATCTTTTCTCCAATGTATGTTTTTGGCACATTTGTCTAATATAAGATAATTATAATTTGTGGGTTAGTCTCTGTGTCCTCTACTCTGTACAATTGGTCTAAAAGTCTATTTTAGTGCCAATACCATGCTGTTTTTGTTACTATTGCTCTATAGTATAGTTTAAGATCAGGTATTGTGATCCACCTGCTTCACTGTTCTTGCTAAGGATTGCTTTAGCTATTCTGGATCTCTTATTTTTCCAGAAGAATTTCATGATTGCTTTTTCTATTTCCATGTGGAATGTCATTGGTATTTTGATTGGAATTACATTAAATCTATATAGTGCTTTTGATAATATGGTCATTTTGATAATATTAATTCTGCCTATCCAAGAGCAATATAGATATTTCCATCTTCTGAGGTCTTCTTTGATTTCTTTCTTTAGGATTCTATAGTTTTCATTGCATAGGTCTTTCACCTCTTTCATTAAGTTGATTTCCAAGTATTTTCATATTTTCTGCCACATAGTGACTGTCTGTTGTCATTCTCAAATTTCTTCCACCACACCCAATGAACCTTTTTTCTCTAAATGCTTTAAGTTTTTCTCTTCATCATTATTATTCAGTGATTTTGTTATGTTGCATCTTGGTATGATTTTATATAGTTCTGTTTATTCTATTTTAAGTTTATGAAGTTCACTTTATTTAAGAGAATATGGTTTTCTTCAAATTTAGAAAGTGTAGCCATTTCTGCAAAAATTTTTGTGCCCCCCTTTCTTTTATGGAACTCTATTATAATTGCACCTATGTGACTTATAATCAGGTTGTTCTACAACCCAATGCTCTCTTGGTTTTTCATCTGTCTTATTTCTCTCTGTATTTTCATTTGGATTGCATTTATTCTATATTGCCTGAGTCAATTATCTGCAGTTAATCTTATCAAGTGTGTTTTTTCTTTCATATATTTTATTATTCATCTTTAGAATTTCCATTTGAGTCTCTTTTATGTTTTCTTCTATTTCTTAATATCACATTTGTGTTTTTCTCAGTGTTCTTGAGTATATGAAGTACATTTATAATAGTTACTTTAATGCTCTCTATGATAATGCCTTACTCTTTTTTGCCTAAATGTACTGTTAATTTTTCTCCTGATTATGAGTCATATTTTCCTGCTTCTTTGATTAACTGGTAATTTTGAATTGGATGCCAGACATTATTAATTTTACATTTTTTTGGATCTAGACTTTGTTGTTTTCCTTTGCAATGAAAGTATTATAATTTGGTCTGGCAAATTTTACATTGCAAAAAATAATTTACATTACATACTAAATGTAGATTTACTTTTCTGCCTCACCAAATAACATGCCCTTTGAGGGCAAGAATTGTAATTTATTCATCTTAATGGCCCAAGTACTAGTATATCACCTACATTTGATTGAATCTATAAAATTTGCTACTTGAAGTATTTTGCATTGTCTCCATATTAAGCCTATATATCTCATCTTGGTTTCCAAGATCATCAATAATATGACCCCAGTTCATTAATATACTCTCTACAAGAGCCTACAATTCAGCAAAGCTGAAAGACCCACCATTTGTAAAACTTCCTGGCTCCTCTGCTCCTGGCTCTTTTCTTGTACATTTTCTTCCACCTGGCATTTCTTCCACTGACTCAAACAAAATCTTTTACTTCCATTAACATATACTTTAAATACAACATCTTTCCCAGGGCTTACTCCATAATCACTATTTATAGAAACTAATTTGTACTTGTTTCCTTTTTTGTTTTTTGTTTTGGTACCACAGATTTGACCCAGGGGGGTTTAATCACTGAGCCATATCCCAAGCACTTTTTATTTTATTTTATTTTATCATTATTATTATTTTTTTAACTTTGAGACAGGATCTTGCTAAGTTGCTTAGGGCCTCCCTAAGTTGCTGAGTTTTGTTTTGATCTTTCGATTCTCCTTCCTGAACCTCCTCATGAGTTTCTGGATTGCACTACCACACCAATTGCTGTTTCCTATTTTATCTATTTTTCTACCTATTTCATTATAGTCTATGTATTTTCCATTCTATGAATATTTTGTATTCTATCAAATTTTTCCTTTTGACATTAAGTTTGCCTACAATGTAGCCCAACTCATCTTTATTCATTTGAGTTTTTCTTTCTTCAAGTTAAGGAACTGTGTTTCTTTTCATTTGGAACTGTACTTTAAAAAGTAGACATTCAAAGAGTATCTATTTAATTAAAAAATTGAAAAATTCTTTTGCTATTTTATAATTGTCAGAAACAAATTTTAATCTAACAGCTTTACTTAGAGAATATCTGCATACCAAAAAATTCACCTTTTTAAAATGTAAATTTTAAAAAGGTGAATTTTCAGTAGCTTTTAGTATATTCACAAAGTTGTACAATCATTATTTCTAATTTGTAATATTTTCATTAACAATCCCTTACTGCCCCCCACAACCACCACCCACAAAAACAAGAAAAAAAATGGGCTCCTTCACATTCACAGTTCATTTTCCACTCCCCTATTTTTTGGAAACCATAAGCCTTCTTTACATGTTTATAGATTTGTCTATTCTATGCATTGTATATGAATACAATTGTCTATTGTGACTGGCCTCCTTGACTTAACATCAGAATTTCAAGGTTTATTTATATTGTAACATGAATGGGTGCTTTATTGTTTTTAAGGGCCAAATAATATTCCATTGTATGAATATACTCTTTATCTTTATCCATTTATAACTTGATGGATATTGTAAATAATGCTACTGTGCACAAGTTTTGTTCATTTTGGAAAACATTTTGTGTGGCCATGTTTTCACTTATTTTAATGTATGTCTTGCAGTAGTAGTGCTAGGTCACATGACAACTCATTGCTTAACACTGAGAAAAAACTGCCAATTTTTTTTATTCCTCTTGATCACCTAATGATTATTTGTATTGAACATCTTTACATACACTTATTATCTGTCTACCTTTGAGAAATATCCAAATACTTAATCCAATTTTAATTTTCTTTTTCGTTTTATTTTTTGAGTTTTAAAAGTTCTTATAAAAGATACCTATATCAGGTATTTGATTTGTAAATATTTTCTCTTATTCTGTATACTACCTTTTTAATTTCTTAACTTTCAATTGAAGCTTAAATTTAAAATTTTTGATAAAGTCCAATTTATTTTTGTTACTTGTGCTTTTGATGAGATACATAAGAAACTTTGTTTAACTCAAGGTCAAGTATATTTTCTGTTTTCCTTTAAGAGATTTGCAGTCTCAAATTTAGTACTGTGATCCAATTAGAATTAGTTTTTGTATATGGTGTGAAATAAAGTTTTCAACTTTGTTATTTAAAGGGATGTTTATTGAAAGACATGGAAAAATTTCACCCACCCTTTCTAAAAAATATTTTTTGGGATGTTGGTTGACCTTTATTTTATTCATTTATTTATGTGCAGTACTGAGAATCAAACCTAGTGCCACACATGCTAGGCAAGTGCTCTACTACTGAGCCACAACTCCAGCCTCGCACCTACCTTTTTTAAAAAACTATTTCCATCATCACTTTTTTTTAAATGTTTTTTATAATTATACATGACAGTAGAATGACATTTGAGTATAATTTCCCATTTTTGTGTTTGTACAAGATGTGGAATTAAACTGGTCATGTATTCATATATGAACATAGTAATGTTATGTCTGATTCATTTTACTGTCTTTCCCATTCCCACCCACCCACCCTCCCTTCCCCCCACTCACCCCCTTCCCCCCATTCACTCCTCCTTCCCCCCCACTCACCCCCCCTTCCCCCCACTCACCCCTGTCCAATCTGGTGAATCTCCACTCCTCTGTGCCCCACCCCCATCCCTGCCATCCCCCAACCTCTACCCCTGCCTATTGTGAGTCAGCATCTGCATATCAGAGAGAACATTCAGCCTTTGGTTTAAGGGATTGGCTTATTTCACTTAGAATGATAGTCTCCAGTTCTATTGGTGGCAAATAACATAATTTTATTCTTCTTTATAGCTAAGTAATATCTCATTGTGTATATGTACCACATCTTTCTTATCCATTCATTTATTGAAGAGCATCTAGGTTGGTTCCATTGCTTTGCAATTGTGAATTGAGTTGCTATAAACATAATATGGCTGCATCACTATAGTATGCTGATTTTAAGTCCTTTGGGTAGATGTGGAGGAGTGGGATAACTGGGTCAAATGGTGGTTCCATTCCAAGTTTTATGGGGAGTCTCCAAACTGCTTTCCATAGTGATTTTACCAATTTGCAGTCCCACCAGCAATGTCTCAGTGTACCTTTTCTTCCACATCCTCGCCAACATTTATTGTTGCTTGATAATTGCCAATCTGACTGTAGTGGGATGAAATGTTGGTGTAGTTTTAATTTACATTTCTCTAATTGCTTGATGTTGAATTTTTTTTATATATTTTTGAACCATTTGTATTTCTTCTTCTATGAAGTGCCTGTTCGGTTTCTGAGTCCATTTATTGATTGGGTTATTTGGAGGTTGTTTTTTGTTGGTTTTTTTTTTTTTTTTGGTTTTAAATATCTTGAGCTCTTTGTATATCCTTCCAATTATTTATACTTTTTAAAAATTTACTGTTTTATAGACATACTTGGGTAAACGTATGGGTACTCTGAGAGAAAAAGAAAACTGAAAAAAAAAGATGAAATTCCATACTTTTTATTTAGATATATTTATATTTTAAATTAATATGTGTTTCCCTGACAGTACATTTCTCAGATAATAATCAACCAAGCATTTTACACCAAATATTGCTCAAAAACAAAGAGTACTTTTACTTAGAAATGATCTTTTTATAGTTCTCCTTATATTTCAATACTATTAACAATATTATATCATGCTAAAAAGGTAAAGTCAGATCAAGGTAAACCCGAAGAACTGAATACTTTAATAATTTTGAAAATTTTTGAATTATTTATGTAAATAATATATTTCTTTTCCAGTAGAAAACTGGACCCCATAAAAACTTATACTTTAAATATTGAGGTTTTATAGGCCTATTTTAAAAAGTCTTTGACATGAACAAAGAAAGCCTCAGAGCACTCCTGAAACTTCAATTCCTCTACCACTTCAGCCTGGCATTTACAATTGAGCACCACTGGGAATTCACACAAGGAAGTGACTGGAGGCCCAGATCTGATCACAGAGGGAAGGACTGGGTCACAAGTGGATGCTGCACCTCTTGCTTTTGGTGGGGAATTACTTTTTCCCTTGTAAAATGCCTTTTTTCCACCCCCTTGTAAAATCAAAACTCCTCAATTGACTCGACACTCTACCTTCCTATGGTGACTAAGAGGCAGCCCACTTGCCATGGGTTAGTCCAAGCAATTGCTTGAAATTCTTGACATCCATGTAAACACGTGGGTGGACCATGCTCATGTGGAAGACGCCCAAGTCTCCTGGGATTTAAGAGCAGCCTTGTTGTAAGGAAACAATATACCACAGGGTGATTGCATCATGCTGTGTGAGCCACCTACACTTTTCAGTAACTGATTGTGTGTGTGCAATTTATTCCTTTAGAATCCATTATTATAATATGAGAAATCCTTGGGAAGGTAGAAGGAAGAACACATCACAGTCAGATGGTAATGACTACTTAAACTATTTAAAATCACTCAGCTTGTTCTATATTAGACAAACAAGCTCTCTCCAATTATGTAGTTTATGCATTTTATATGGCTTTCTCATTTCATACTTGAGACAGAACATGCTATTATACATCTCAATATTGATGTGTGGGAAAATAATTGCTTAAAATGTGAAATACTGCCCCTAAAACATTTACAAATTGAAGTAAAATATTTCCCTCAAACTTGTTTATGTGTGTTTTTCTTGCAAAAATATTTCAATACTAGCATAATACTTCTCTTTTATTCTATTCGTTTGTGGTATCTCTAATTCATGTAGTTATTCTTTAGCAATTTTACCAATATTTTTTATTAGTCCTATTCTTTTGTTTTTAGAAAAAAAGTAATTAATTGGCTTTAATGGGAATTAACTTTATTTTGAAATTAACTTTTTGCATGTTCAGAATTTTCCTCTTGTAGTTTTTATGTAAAAACTCAAACCTCACTCTATTCTGCTTGAAAAGTGAGAGCTGCGGATTTTTCTTACCACTCCAGGTTTATATCATCATTTCATTCAAGGTGTAGGTCAAAAACACATTATGACAGGTGTCAAATTATACAAATTGTCCTCTTTTTCATAGAAAAAATATTCAATAGGATATGGAAAAAAAAACTAAAACAGGTTAAAAAAATCCAAGTTACACAATATCTTTCTATTAAAGCAACTTTTAGATGCAAATGAATGAGAGTTAAGGTAATGAGCATGAAGAGTTAAGGTAATGAGCATAAAGGGGACCCTTAAAAGGAAGCTGCAAAATCTGGAGCCTGAATCAAAAGGAACAAAGTAGTACAGAAAGAAATGGACACTTACTTCTGGTATTAAAGGATATTGAAAAGATATTTGTGATACAAGTAATTTTTTAGTGTTAGAAAAACTTAAAGAAACAAAAGCTCATTTTCAGTACTTTTATCATCCTATACAGAAAAAATATGATCTTTTCTACAGTATAGCTTTTAGCAATTTTCTGGGGTAAAATAATGTGAAACCTTACAACTAGTGGTATTAGGGTCAATTTCAAGTTATATCAACATAGAACTACGAAGAATTAAAAATAAGAAAGCAAAAGACAAAGTAAGCCCTCATCCAAGTAATTCTATTACTTTCTTTAATTGTCCTTTTTAGATCTTTTCTACTTTTGTTGCAAATGTGCTTAAATATTCTTCATTTTACTTTATAGACTAAAGGACAAACAAGGCAATTTCTATTTCTGAACGTAGCATGCCTAGATAGGACTCAGTCGACTGAAATCATACCTGATCATGCATATTTGGCCACCATCTGTAGAGTGTCCTCTTCAACTGTTTCATTTTTAGTCCTGTAGCTTCCTACAGCAACTACATTTGTATGACACATTAGTGCTGGGATTTTTTTTTTTTCAACTAATATGCCTGAGATCTACAGCAGACAAATGAAGTCTTAGATCTGTTTCTCACTCCATATTGCTGCCAACTCCCCTGATGTGGATGCCTATCTTTTTAATCATTCCAACCTAAATTTCAGCTTTTTATAAATGCTTTATTTTTGCCAGCATTTTCCCTTTGCAATCACTGATATAACGTGCTTTTCACATGGGATCCTCAGCTTTCCTTACAAATACAGCTTTTGGAAATGTCAGTACATTTAACTAACCTCTTGATTCCAATGAACCTGTTTTCTTCTCCTATGGAAATGTGCCTTTTGCTTCCTTTTGGTTCATCAGTTTGTATATTTAAGATGTCAACTTGGATGTCAGAATATTTTCCAGCATATACATAGTCATTATCTTTGCAAAATTGATAAATGATTGATCTACAGGTGTTTAGACACAAAGAGCTATTTTTTTTTTTGCTCAAATGGCTTTATTGTATCTCTCAATTATGCATGATTTTTCCATTGGCTGGCTCTAATTGTGTCCTAGGCTTTGACTTGTGATACTGTTTTCTGAATGGCATTAATAGTACAATACAATCTAGTGTTTATGTAAACCACAGCAAACTGCATTACAGCCTTATATTCAGTATCCCCAGATTATCTTTACTTCCTCTTTCTCCTATACGGAGTATGACTTTGAGATCAACTATACTTCTATAAATTATTAAGGCAATTACAAAGCAACATTTTAACTTTGGCCCAAATATCTTATAATATTGCTCTTTGGACAGAAATGAAGCTTTTTATAATTAGTCAATGTTAAAAACACTCATTAAAATTTTGTTAATGACAAAATTTTTAGTCCTGTAGAAAAATTAAATACAGAGCTTTGAAAAAATGCTTTAATGTGTTTTTTACTTGTATATTTTTATATATTTGTATAACACTTGTATATTTTTGCTCTTAGAAATTGGGCCCAGGAAGTTTTACGTAGCATTATAGCTAAAGGAGGTAAGCCAGGGTTCACGGCCAGAAGAGCAAACTGAGAGAACTCTCGTGTAAGCCATTTCCAAATGTCTGTAGTCTTATGTGAATACAAATATAAATTCCAGAAAATGGTTGTGAATAATGGAGTAAAAAGCTAATTTCAGGTTCTCTTCCTGTTTCTTTAAAATAACATTATTTTACATATATGCCTTTCACTGAACTATTTTCATCCCAAACTGAATTTGTTAATTAAATTCTTCATTATTAAATTGTCACACCTGAGCCTTGATCTCTTCATATTTACATCCTTAAAACATCACTTGATCATAACCCAGAATCATTTTATGTATCTATTCAATATAAAAAAATCACCAACCCTTTATGACAATTTTCTTATTAAGCATGATTACTCTACATGGCACACAATATCATTCTAGCAGATACGAGTCATCTCAGAGCAGAGCACATGGGGTGATGAAATGTTTCCATCCCAACATGTGACTGTGTCTTCTTCCTGCCAATTCACACTGCAAGAATTACTAATTGAGAAAACTGAAGGGTAGCAGCAACCATAAGACTTCTGAAGAATTATTCAAAAGGAGCTATTCTGTTTACTGATGTTTTAAATAATTTATTTCAAGATCAAGTTAGGAGTTTCCTTTCTACTTTCTTTTTAATTTAAATTTATTTTTAGCTTACACATAAAAACATACAAGACTATATATATTTATGGAGTAACATGAGATGTTCCGATACATGCAATCATTGTGTATGTTTAAATCAAGGTGAACATATCTATGTACTCACACATCTTTTTCATTTCTTTATAGTGAAAACATTCAAAATCCTTGCTTCTAGCTTTTTGAAATATACATGTTTATTATCAATAGTTACTCTACTGTGCAATAGCACATTAGAACTTCTTACCCTTATGTAACTATAATTTAGTACCCATTGAATTTTCAACCATGTTATAAATCAGTTTATGCAGACAGAAAATATTTTAAAATGTAGTTGTTTGTTTTTGGTTTACTGAGTCTTTATAGAAAGTAAGTTTTGAGTAAAAAACACATTAAAGCATTTTTCAAAGCTCTCTATTTAAATTTCCTAGCCTTTAAAACACAGATAGATAGTATTTTACAAGTAAAAAAAGTTATTATCAAATACATGGTATAAAAAGTACATACATAGATATCTATATCTAGATGTGCCTATTTTCTTTAAAAAAATAGGAAAAAACTAAGTAAATTATACAATGAACAATTATTATATACATATATATGCAGATACAGATAAATTTCAATGTATAGACAGACATGTGGTGTGTTTTTTATACCATATACGTGATGTTAACTTGTTTTCCTTGTAAAATATCATTCTCTTTTACTATGGAAGGGGAGGGAAGCCTGGCATTGAAATGGACCTTAAAAGGTTGCTCTGTGAATCAATAGCAAAGTTCCCCAAATACGTTTCCTTTTTTTCTTAGAACAGTCCAATCCACAGTTGATTATGAGTCTACTGAAGCAATTCTCCTTCAATATTTCAAAGATTAATAGTCAGCACATTTCTTTGTTAAGGATCTTGGACTTCTTTAACCTTGCTGCACCAGAAATTTTACCTAATTTTAACGAATGCTACCTAATTTTAACTAATTTTCTCCAGTTTTTATCATGCCTTTGGACCTCATTGATTTTTTTTCATGCATTACATTACATAATATTTTTATTTTTTTCTGTTTTGTTATTGATGTTTATTTGTTTTGTTTTTAGGAAAACAGACACATCAAAAAGGACACATTAGCACCCAATTATTGAGACCCAAAGCAGAGGTATTGCATATTGATTTTTCTTATGTATACCCTTTGCGTACTTTCAAGTATTGCACCTCTAAATCTTTTTCTAATGATTAACAAAAATATTATCTCAAATAAAAAGGAAGAGGGCAAAGAGGGGAAGGAGGGGCAGAGACATGGTGGAGGGGTCAAGAAAGAAAAACTAGGAATCTGGGTTTTGCAAACTGAATTCAGGCAATACAGGTTGTGATATGGATAGGTATGGCTGGGTAAATATTGCACAAATAACTCAATTCACATATCAAACCCCACAACTACTTTGTTAGACATTTTCACAATTCTAGATTGCTTTGTGTATGTGCAGGAGGAAGATTTTTGTAAGACATTATTTTACAGCAGTCTATAAGAAGATTCAAGACTCATAGAGTCATTTATTGTTTCATTTTGTTTATTTGTTTGTTGTTTTGTTTTGTTTTGTGGTACTGGAGATTGAATTTGGGGTCTCGTGTTTGCTGGCTAAGCGCTCCAGTACTGAGCTCCCTCTAGCTACAGAATAGGTAGAATAGGTAGTTTCCATGCAGTTGTGGTGAGGTTAAGACAAACAACTTTAAATTGGGTTCATAGAAAACTGGTACCAATCTTAAATGCTAGTGTTGGTTTAAATCCCTTAACCTCACCAGCTTCAGGCATTCAGTGAGAGATGCCCTCTTGTCTTAAAATGATTTTGTATGTATGAATCTGTGGGGGAGAAAAAGTAATATCTTTTCTTCCCCATCAGAAGATTCATAACACAGAATCTTGTAACAAAAGATGATTAATAAAATAAGAACATATCAAATTTATTTAACATGAGTTAAATAAAGGCACAGGAGCCTTCAGAAATGAAGACTCAATGACCCAGGGAAAATTATGTGTTTCTTATGGAAAGTCATGCAGAAGTGTGTTTGGAGAACAAAAGGGTCTGATCTACTGGTCATACACTGGAGGGGACTTGGAAAGCCCTGTTCAGATTCTTGCATTCCTGTGTAGCTTTCTTGTGCTCTGGGGATAGGGTAGGGCACCTGTTACATGAGGGTCTTCTGGGGAGAAAAGTAGGTGGTCAGAGGGTGGCCTCCTAGCTTCTGCTGTTTTCTCAATTTCCAAGGGGTCATATTTGGGGGAATCTTGTTCTGAGCATTATTAAGGCCCTCAGCCACCTGTGCAGGCACCTAAGAATTTGATTTTTGTGAGTTGGTTTATATATTTACAAAGTCATTGATATAAAGAGGAGTTTTCACAAGTACTTGAGGGAAATGAGAGTGGATATAAAAACAAAAGGGATATAATAGGGTAAAAGTATAATGGCAGAAAGTGAGAGGGCCCTTCAAACAGGACAGTCACATGACTGGAGAATTTTAGGGACTAAAGGCAAAGTATGACATCCCATGAAATAAATGGGTATTCTGATTACTTCAACACAGCTCAGAGTCCGATCAACAGACTAAGGAGCAGGATCCCCTGCCATAGTGCTGTGGCCAGGTACCTAGTTAGAAAAGGAGGCCAGAGAAGAGGCTAATGGGGACCTCTAAAGGTTGGGAGAGGTAGCAGGGAATCCTCCGGACACAGAAGTGGGGATTTTTTATTTGTAAGACTACTTCATTAAAATATTATTTATCTCAGTTGTTGAATTTCTGTTACCTTCCACTTTCATTTTATGCCTTTTTAAGTACCTCAATTATAGGAAGAATTAAGAAAAATTATACAATAATTTTAATAATAAAAATACAGAAATGGAGTATAAGCTTGTTCATGTTCTTTGAATCATTTGGGGTAGAGATAATATTATAGTTTTGATTCTATCTTGGGTAGTGATACAACATAGTCCCTTCAGCCAACCTGTGTAAATTCAATCTAGGATCCTCTGCCAATGGTCATATTCATCCTCAGAGGTTGTCTACATGCTGTGTACCTCAGTTTCCTTACAGTAAAACAGAATAAAATAATAGTAGTTATGAGTAGACTTCTTATGGGAACTGGTTGAATTAATACATAGAAGAGTGCCCACATAAACCCCCATCATAATAATAGAGAAAGTTTGGAACTTGCTGATCTAAATATAATTTTACTTAATTCTGCCTTAATTGAGGTACTTAAATCAGGCATAACATGAAAGGGGAAGGTGACAAAAATTCAACTGATATATAAAATATTTTAATGAAGTCGTCTTACAAGTCAAAATCAATGTAAAGAAAACTATGATAAAAAAATCAAAATTTTAAACAAAGGCTTTATAATCTGTCAGCTTACATATTTAGATGTTTGTCACAGATACACATCAGGCTGAAGTATAGGTTAAATGAGAAAGCCATCCTTCTTGAACAGATTTTTGAATCTTCTTAAATGATAGTCACTAAAGGGACAAGACATGCCTAGTGGTTGCTGATTTTGAACATATCTCCCTAACTGTTTAGCCACTGTCATAAGTGTAATATATAATTATGCCTATGCATGCATATATATGTACATATATATACACACATATATATACAGATGTACATATATGTATACATACACATAAATAAAAATTACCATAGCAGATTGTGATGAGCTTTAAAATACAGTGCATGAATATGTTTTGCCAGTTAGTATAGATACACTATAAAAACCAGAAAATAATACTAAAAAAAATGGAATCAGTTACTTGGAGTAAATACTTTTCTTTATCCATTCCAGTGACTATATATTGGTGGGCACTCCATCTTGGATTCTAGAAAATTTCTATACTTCCATCCTGTGATTTTCAACTTTTCTTCCTAATGTGAAAAACCCACATACAAAACAGACAACACAGATAAATTCTGAACTGCTGTAATTGAAATGGAACTGAGGGTGGTATCTGCCTCATGCCTACATTCTCCCACCTAAAGCTGTAGCCATTGAAGAGACTCTGGACTCCAAAGGTTTGAAAAATGCCATTATAAATAAACAAAAGCCTCTAGAATAGGTATCTGAAAACAAATAACAATGTGATTTCAAAAAGACAGGGAAAAGATGCACCTACCTCAAATCTATTTTGTATGAGAATGTAATGATATTTTAAAAATATAATTTGTCTATGTATCAAAGTCTCATCTGCTCTCTGGGGTTTTGCACTGAAACAGGCATGTGCTCATCTCTGAATAATCTCTAATATCAGGGAATTGCTGTGTCTACCCTTCCTCTTGCCAGAGATCTCACATGTTTTGTTTGGAGTCTTTTTTTATTAGGAGTTCCACGTACTGTTAGGACCCAATGAACCAAAGTCATGCGAATAAGTTCATTGCCTGCCTCTCTATTCATTAAATGGTGCTCTTGGAATGGAAATTCTGTGAAGACATGAACATAAGTTGGTAGAGTTTTCATTGAACAATTTTCGCTGTTGCATAATTGACTGAAAGCATAAAAATCAAGAATTTCCAAACCTGCCCTTTGGCTCTCGGGAGACAGTGGAGATGTCTCTAGAATATTTTTGCCTCTGTGGCATATTCGAGATGTGAGACACATTAACAATGAGAGGGGTTTTAGGTCAGAATCACTCTGCATCATAGATGCCATTATCTGCTGATTTAGCTGGGCTGAAAACTGCTGAAAAATAATCCTTTTTGTGCCCTTGTCAGTGGCTTCAGCCTAGAGTTATAGAAAATCAGCTCTACCTGAGTCAGATAATCATTACAAAATGAATTTAGCTCCTGACTCAATGGAAGTCATTGGGAGGAAATGTCTGATAGGTATGATGAAGATTTTCTTAGTTAAAGCTTCCTAGGACGCCAAAGTACTAAGTGCTGCTAATAACTGAGCCAGAGTAGGTATCGGCAAATCATCCTTCAAACTGAATGTAGGTGATCACTTAAAAGATGCTTCTACCCCTCCAAGCTCGATGTTCTCCTTTTCCTTGACTCTGGCAAGGGGCATGGGTTCATCCTGCCCAGGTCTCTCCTTGCAGAGTGTGAGCTGATTACCCAGCAGGCGGTGCGGTTCCAGCGGGGGAAGGCAGAATGGTGCTGACTGTTCCCTGGGGAGGGACATCCTGTAAAAACACCAAGGTTGAGAACTGTCATCTTCACAGCAGTAGGTGCATTTTCCTCAGAAATTAATGGAGCAAGCTGGGCAAAAATGTTTTTAAGCTACATCTTCCCTAGAGTAAGATGCAAATTCAAAGCTCTTTTGAAGCCCAGGAATGAAAGTTAAAGATAAGACTTTTTAGTTTTTTTTTTTTTTTTGACATTGATAATATAGGCAACCCTAGCACAACGAATATTAAATTGAAATGCCAGATAAGTGGGATAGATGTTATTCAGGCTGGCTCAGAATGCAGCAGCAACTCGTTCTTGAGCCGGTTTACCCAGGCGGCTTTTAATATACGATGATTGGGACTTCACTGTAGCTTCTTCCTCCAGTAAGTTGTGGACAAGCAACACTATCAAATTATGACGAGTAGATTTTTAGGGTGTGATAAATATATTCATTGAGTGGCTTTGACCCTGACAGTAACATCTGATAGAAAAGTAGTAGCAATCTTTGGAAGTTGCATTTAGCGTTCTGCAGGGCGAAGGGGGGTGTAAACAGCATTACTTTTCCCTGCACAGCGTGCAATAATCTTAAATTATACATCCCATTCAAGAGAGGGAAGAGAGAATTATGTGCTCAGCTTAAAAGAATGTACAGCCCATTTTAGAGAACTATTTGTTACACTTTCTAAAGAATGTGCCCATAAATATGTTTTGAATGAGTTGGTGATGGCCACACTAAAGGTTTCTGAAGCTTCAAAGTTACCACTTTCTATTCACATAGTTAAATTGAAGAAAAAAACCCAATACAGAAGCCCTTTCTTGACAGACTCTAGCTGGGACTTTGGCACTCATCTCTGCAAAAGAAGTATAGTAATCAAAATAGTTCCTGTGTGCATAGCACCTTCCAGAAACACAACACACACACACACACACACACACACACACACACACACACAAAACCCCCCACACCTGCATTCCCACACTGATCTGCAAAGCTGCAGAGGTTCCCATGCGATTTGCCTCATTTTACCATGAAGAAAATTGTGGTTCGCAGAGGTTAGGTAATTTGCTCAGGATAAGACAGTAAAATCTAATTAATTTGTTCATTCATTCATTCATCCATTTAACCACTTATTCAAAGAATATTTATCAAGCTCCTAGTCTGTGTCAGCTATATTGTTCTCACTGCTGTCTACTTCTGTGGCTCTTGGTAAGTCCCTAAACCTTTCTGTGATCCAGTTACTTCAAATAAAAACTTGAGAAAAGCTTGAAAGTCAGGGACTCAAATAAGTGATCTTTTGAAATCCTGACTAGCTGCAATGTTTATAAATTCTGTTAAAAGTTCTACCATGTCCCTCTACCCATTGACTTGCTAACAAATACAGGATTCTGTTTCTCACTTTTGTTTACTTTTCAGTAGAACGTTTAGGAAAAATTAAAATTGAGTCACACCAAAGTTTTTTGATGTTTTTCTTTTCTAACAAAGTATTTTAAATACACATTACACATACACATATATATTATCTGTGCTTTTTTCCATTGCCAAATACTTAAGGTCACCCAAAATATGACTTGATCTTTTCTCTTCACCAGGGCATTTGTTTTAAAAAGAATTGTCTTATACACATAAAATATTTTTTATCAGGACTTAAAAGCTTCAGTCACAAAATTGCTGCCAGCAACAACAACAAAAAATTTGGATCTAACTAATTGGAAATCATTGGAGCATGAGCATCTGGGTGTGACTCATTGTTGCTAATGATGTTCCCGTAACTCATACGTATTTATTCATCATGAATCATGTGAGCACGTACAAGGGAAAAAAGAGAAGTAGACAACTTAGATTTTATATGTTTGAGTGTGGGTTAAGAGATTTGTAAATGCCTAACCATTCCCCTGTCCTTTACAGAAAGACAAGGTAGACTATTTAAATCATTAATAATGGAGAAATATTTGCAGCCTGCTTGTGTACATGAGAAACAGAATGGATTACATTGAAAGTTATCTCCAAACATTCCATAAAATTATAATCATATCAATTAAGTGCTAGTGGCAAATATTTCAATTACCCTTAATGGGATACCGCTTATAAATGAGCATATTGGGAGACTACTTGTACTTTATGTGTAGCCATTCTCTTCAAAAAGCAACAATTATAGTTTTGCTCATGAAAATCAGTCCATAAAATGCAAATGTGCTACAAGCTTTGGAGTTTATTTTAATGTAACATTATCATATGGTATTATAATAGCCTTGCTATTTCTTTTTGGAAAAGCTATAAAAATAATAATTTCAAGACATACATTAGTATGGTCTTTCATTAAAATGTCATCTTTAAGTGAACTCAGAATTTCTTTTGTAATTTTATTGCCACTCCTGGCTGTGCGAGATATCCAGCAACTTGATCTGGTACCTATGGCTCAACATGCCAGGTTGGCCAATGGCAAAGGTCACAGTGGAAGTCCGGGACTTCTCATATAATCCATTCACATTTGTAAGCATCAGGTTATAATTGCTTTTGATTTTAACCTTCACTTGTGAAAATACACTGGTCATTAGGAATCCTTCACTTTCATGGAAGACAGATAACATTTACTAATTCGCTCAGTGAAAGAGCATCATTTCTCTTCAACATGCTTTCTTTAAATATATCAAGAGATTTAAATTTAGATATCCAAAGCTCCCACTAGATGACACATTATTAAAACATCTGCCTTTCCATAAGCCATTCCACTCCTCGCCATTCCACATGTCCTTTTCTACTTCACCAGACAAAATTGCCCAATCTAAATTTCAGCTCAAGTGTTTGATGGTTTTCACGCTGAGCTCAAACTGTTAATGCTTCCCTGAGAGAATAGAATTGAAACAGGACTTAATCTAAAATAACAAAATAGAATAAAGGTTTTACATATAAATAAGTAATGCCCTGCACATTCTTATGCAAGTTTATCTTTTCTAGATTTTGCACATAGTGAAGAGGAATGACAGATTGAAAAGATTCACAATTTGACCAGATAGCAAACAACACTCTAAATAAATAAATACTTGGTGTAGTGTGCAATCCAATTAATGCACTTCATTCAAGCCAAATTTAAAATTAAACTTAAATAGCTGTTTTTCTAAAAAAAAAAAAAAGCTTCTCCTAATATTAACTTTTAATTTCATATGGTTATTTTAAACAGTGACATTTTCAAATATCATGTTAGGTAACCATTAGGAACATCCTGGAAAATGCTAATTGGAATAGTGGATAATACCCTCCTTGGTAGACATGTCACAAAAGGCTTACACTTGCGACTAAGCATTTTCTTGTAGAACTCCATGCTTCAATTGACTACGCGTCACAAAGCAAATAACAAATTGCCCACACATAGCATGGCTTCAAAAACTAGAAAAAGCATTTTTGAGAGAAACCCTATGCAAGACTAAGCCTACCTGTGTCTGGCCCTCCTATCTTCCTTTCTCTCACAAAAATGACCATGGACTTTATCCCACTCTCATAAATATCATCAATATGATCTCTCTTAGCTAAAGAATAGGGAAGAAATGTAGTTGCATATGGAAAAATTTGAAAAGACTCATTTTAACATAAAATCATGAATTTTCCTACTTTATTCAATTTGAAAAGATAACAATGTGTATATAGATATACTTTTTCTTCTTTCTCTTATGGATAGACTTTTAAATATAAAAAATATATATTTCAGGATATAAATTCAGTTCCTTCAGACATAATGTAAGAAAAACTAAAACTACTGTAACTGATCTCACAGGGTAAGGGTGAGGATGAATGGTGGAAGAATATTTGGAAATTTGTATAATTTTAAGCTCTATGCTACTGTATATTGTAACTATTACCCAGCATTCATAGTGACCAATAATGCATACTTACCTTTTGTTAACATCACGTTGTGACTATACTACATATAATTAATTTACAACTAATTTGAAGATTCCTGTAGGAGCAGCTATGAAGGGGACATTCACACTCATCTTACACAAAAACCTAAATCAATTACCATCAATAGACTTGCAAAGGAGCCTACCACATGTATTTAAAATGTTTGTATTTTTCTTCTCCAGCTACTATCCGCCCTAAATAGAAACACAAATGTCTTTTCCATTCAGATGACTACCTGGAAATAGTTGCTCATGCAGAAGGTCATAAAAGTGTGAGAATGGGAACATGAAACTGATAATTTTGTCTCAGTTTGTAAATATTGGGAATATGTATGTATTTCAGCAAACTAGATATTCATTGAACAAGGTTAAAATTAACAATTAAATTTAGAGGTAGTCTCACCTTTAATTGACACTTGTTATCATTGGTATTAACCTAACTCAACATTGAGTATTAATTTGAATGATAATTTGTGAGTTGGTGGTATTATTTAGAATAGAAATCTATTAATATGTTGGCTGTGCTATTTAGATGGAAGATTTTTTTATCTTTTTCTGCCAAAATTAACATATGTATAAAGAAGCCCTCAAACTTTTTGGTGGAAGTTTAAAAATTTAAGTTTTATATAGCTAGATGAAAATATAACTATATAGTTTTAAAATTATTTATAGACTGATATGTATTACAGATATAGATGTATATTATAGATATAGACATATCTACACAACTCTCTATATATAACCAAAATATTAGTTACATATTTTATAGTTTTATAGCATGTGCTTTATCTGGTATATGTGTATAATATTCTAACTATGAATATGTAGTATATACATAAAAGCTATATTGATATATATAAAACTGTTCATATACAGAGATCTATGAGTGACAAGTTGAAGATTGTCAGCTACATTATCCATAGGATTAAAGAGATAGAAGTGATTAAAGAAAAAGTCATAACAGAAAACTGAGACTGCATATTCAAAGTTGAAGGCTTTTTTATGTGGTAATTGTTATTTACTATAAAGTTACTTCAATAAAATTGGCTTTTTAAAATTCTCAAGAAGTGAAAATTAAATAAATGAAAATGACTACTTTAGTATAAGACTTTAAGAATTTTATAAAGAGTTTTATGAGATGAAATAATCTAAAAAAACTATTAGTCTTTTTCTTCTTTCCCTATGCTCTTTTTTGGTACGATCTATTATTTTCACTTAAATTTCAGAAGCAATACAATCACCTATGACATAAGCACACCATGGAAAAATTTATCAAATAAGTAAAACTCCCCACCACTATCCTCAGGTTCTCTTCCATGGCAGGACATAGACATGTAATGCTTATGCTTCAGGCTCTTCTCCTATGAATATATGGCTTAATGTGACAATACAGAGATTTTTTAATCGTTTCATAATTTCCATTTTTATGTATGTCCATACAGGAAGGTATTTAAGTTTGTGATTTTTACTTTTATAAACATGTTCAATAATATATACAGTGAGGAATGGAATGGGCATGACTACTTACTGTAATCTGATCATATTTCAACAATCCTTTGAAATATTTATTATCTGAATTTCAGTGATAAAGATACAGAGTGTTTAATTAACTTAACTATGTCCCTATAACCAGAAAGTGGCAAATCTAAACAGTCTAGCTCTAGAATCCACATTTTAAGTACCCGCTCTCTTCCTGCAGCCAAGTTCAGCCTGGCCAGAACCTCAGAACATCACATGCTCTGTGAGGCATTGAACCTATTTTCTCTCTCTAAATCTAGTCTCTAGGTGTGCAAAAAACAAAAACAAAAAAGAAAAAAAGAGAGAGAGCATTATTCTACATGCCTAGTATAGAGTAAGTGCTCAACATAAGTCAGCAGTCATTATTTTTGTAATTGCCTTGACATTTATCTTCATATATAGTAGTATCCCTTATCTTTGGTTTTGCTTTCTGTGATTTGTTATGATGGTCAACCAGTCTGAAAGTACTAATATTTGTTGTGACTCAAGAGAAAGTCCACATTCACATAACTTTTGTTACATCATATTGTTGTTATTTTTCTCTTTCGTTATTCAGTGTTGTTATTAATCTCTTACTGTGCCTAATGTGTAAATTAAAGCTTTGCCACAGAAATATGAAAAATTATAATTTATAGAGGTTGTTGCTATCCAGAATTTCAGTTATTCGTGGGGATGTTTGCAATGTAACTTCTGTACATACGGAGGATTACTGTTTTCTTACAAAATGTGTAGAAAATAGGTCCCTGGAATCAGTGCTACTAGGTCACAGTGGTATGCTTCAAATCTGGTACTTTATTATGATATTAATTAGCAAAGAAAAGGCATCAAGCCCTCTCCAATAGAAATAACTATCAATGCAACAGAAAGGGATGATAGATAATAATTTCTTCAAAAATTCGAGTTGACTACCTTCATATTGCAGGGAAAACGTGCAATAGATACTTTGAAGAATGAAACAGATACTTTAAAAAGAATAAATGATAGTTTCCCTTTCTACATTGAGGCTAAAAACTAGTTATATAGTACTTGTTATATTTTCACTTATTCACCAGTATAAAATACTGTTGGCCTTAACTTCCACAACCTGGTAAACATAATGCTGTCCATCCTACTCAATGAACCTATAAATAAAATAAACAGTGATGGCTGAAACTTACAAATGCATCTGCATAGACTGTATGTTTACTGTTAGTGATGTTTATGATGGTTTCAGAATATTAATTCCTAAATGTCAGTTATTAATCTGTTTGTATATCACACCTATATTTTTTTACAGAAAAAGAATTTTAAAAAATGCTTTGTTGTTGATGACTATAGAGAAATTCTTCTCCCCTTTCACCCTCAAAAAAAAAAAATGCTCCCTTACTATAAGGAAAGATATTCTCATCTTTGGTTTTTTGTTTGTTTGTTTGTTTGTTTTGGTTATTGTTTTTTTCACTTTTGCTTTTAACACCTACTTTCTAGAAGACTCATTTCATGTTTTATAACTCTCTATTTTACCAGCCTTTTCTTATGTATGTACAATTTATTATTCTTTAATTTCATTCTCATCTGTTGACTAAAATATAAAATAATCAAACGTAAATACAAATGAATGAAAAACAGTCAATTACAAACAATGGTTCTTCTGACATAAGATGTCCAAATACTTTAGAGTTATGTATGAAAAATTCACTGTTCATGCCAACAAAGCAGGGTGCTCCTACTGCTAAAAACAATTACCACTATTCTTTGTGTATGGTATTGCCCTTCTCAGGCAAAAGTAAGAAGACTTTACAAAAAAGTAAAAATGTTATCACAAAGATATGTCTGAATCTCTTCTATCATACAAGTGGAAATTCATTTTTTATTTTATTCTCAAAGGACTTAACATCCATTGTCAAGTTGACATTGGATGAATATTTCCCTAGTAGTTTCAGACTGAATTGTCTAAAACCTGTATCATGCTTAACAGTAAATATTGCTTTTGGTGAACGTATTTTTCTTTTAATTACTATTTTTTACAGTTTAAAACTGCTCTGACATTTCTCCATGGTGAGAGGTGTAATTTTACTATTTGTGGTCACAAATAGTATGCTCACACTATGATGCTAATTAAGTGAACCACATCAGAGAGGAAGATAGAAAAAAAATCAGTCATTTCGTGGATAAATCCTTAGCTTTAATAAGGCAGAACTCTTTCAAACTCACCTACAGGTCTTAGAAATAATTTTGAGAGAAAGTTTAAAAAAAATCCTTAAAGATTAAAAACAAAAGATGACAAATATCCTTCATGTATCTCCACCAGATGTACGTTATTTAATAACGATTTAAAATTAATTGTAAGCTAAATGCTTTTCCAGATATAAATCACTTTTTCTTAAATTTTTTTGGACATATTCTACTATATATTTAATTTTAATATATTATAGTTGATTTGGTTCTTCTTCAGCCCCAGTCAAAATGTCAGAGGAGGTAAATTAAGGACAGTATCAACATAAGTCCCTGCTGTGCTATTCATCTCATAAAAATTCTTCAAACTTCTCTTTTAAAGGCTACATGGTAATTGCTATATGTTATAAGTATTTCTTTATTTACAAATCTAAGCCACCCAAATATGATCAGTATTGAGTGTTTCCTGTATAGCCAAAGCTTTTCAAGATCTCCTGATTTTTTTTAATATATGTTCTATGTGCATGTAATATTTTCAGCAAAGTAAAAGGTTTCCAATTTTTCAAATATTCTGATTTTTAAACTATGGGGTTAGTGTGTGCAAACTTTAATTTTGTTTTTATTTTGTTTTGTTTTTTTAACTGTAAAATGATCCAACCTGTGCTTAGAATGCTGCCTGTTTTCTATTTCCCAGCTCTCTTGCGTGTGTGCCTGCGTGTGTGTATTTTATCCCAGCTAGTTATAACCTGATAACCTGATTTCATACTGTGCTTTAGCACAACAATACAGTCATCAAACTAAAGCAACACAGTAAGCGGTCACATTAACCATCATTTTGTTTGATCACTCGGGAGAGATTAAATTTATTCATTTTTACTATAGATAATCAAATATTAAAACACGCTAAAGTAAAGCGAGGTAGAACTATTGAGCTGTGACATGCTCATTGCCAAAACAATATCTTCCATGTGATGTGTAACGCTTGTTGGCAAGATGTTTGGAGGAAATTTCATCAGGTCTTTTTTCTTCTCATTTGCATTTGGTTTATCTAAAGTGAAATCCATTCAATTTTATTGAACTGTAATTCTAGTAATTTACAATATTTACATGCTGTGGTTAGATTGAAATCAGTCCTTAATTCAAATTCAATCTAAATTTACTGCATAGTAATTAGGGCTTTGTAACTGACACTAGGGGCCTATTGATTTAATGAAAAACTTAACCTTACAGTAAGTGTTTAATTAGTTGCTGCAGTAGATTCTGTTCTGTCCTAAATTGTGGACTTTAGAGAATCAGGTACTAATTTAAATTACACAACTATATAAAGATCAGAACTAATTTTTTTTTTTACATGTAGCCTAACAGATGAATTAATTTCTTCCTCTTTGAAAAGGATAAGGGAAAGAGGCGGTAATGAAAGTAATTTCCTACCCTGCCTAATTTTATGTAAGGCCAGGCTAGCTATGATGGAAATTATTACCTACCTCTGTTAAATATTGATATAAAGAGTTATGAAAATTAAAAGTCAATGAGATTTCTTCAAGGATTATTTTGTAAATGGAAAACTGAAACAATATACATATCTACTTTAAGCAGAAAGACTCTTGGTACAGACAGAAAAATAAAGGATTACCTAAAATAAAACTGAAGGTGCTTTACTTTAGGTCAAAATAATCAGTAGCCCAAAGCTTTGTTTATAGCTATCATATTAATTTATGCGTAAATGAGAATTTAAAACATAAATTTAAATCTATGGTAGTGATTTTAAATGCTATCAGTGACATTATCTTTTCAGATAAATCTAAATCAGAAAAACCAATTTTTAATTCAGTCAATATTTTTTCTTGATTTATTTTAAGAATTGCCATGAAGCATTGAAATAGGGACATTTTTAAGCTGAATTTTAACCTGTCTATAATCTGTCAGGTCTATAACTCATTTCTCTTAGTATACATTTGTGTTCTCGCAGCTAGAAATAGTAATGTTTCTATATAAAACTAAGAGATTAATGCCAAAGGAAAGAAGACTCCTGCTGGCACATTATTCATCACTTGTCTAATTTATATCTGATGTACTAAAGGTAGAGTGAAAAGAGGTTTTTTTTAAAAAATTTTAAACCAGTCTGACTTCTATTTTCCATTTCTTGTGGAAAACAGAATTATTTGATGACAAAAAACTCAAAGATTTATAAAATTGAAACTTTAAATATTTTACGTATATTTTCAAATAGGAAAGTAACTGTTAACATGTTACTCATGTTATATATCTAGAACATTTTCACATACGAAATGGTTTACAGAAATCATGAATACAGTTAATGTTATAACTACATTGGTGCCTAATATCACAGTGGGTGAATGAAATATTTCAATGTTGACTCACATGGAATTTGTTTTTAAAAATATAAAAGCAAAAACTACTTACTAAGTAACATTTAAAAATCCAGATTATGACTCAAAATCACAGGAATATGTGTTTCAAATGAACCGGTTCTTGCGAAAAATTAAAAATGTTTAATTCAAAGATCTCTCATTTTGGAAACTTCAATTTTTACACAGAGCCATGAGTGAAGAAATCTATTGTAAGATTCAAAATTCTTAACATGAAGAGACAGTAAGATGCTGTGCAAAAACTTGAAAGAATATTGTACTTAGGTTACCTAAGACTTTATTTTGTGAAAAAACATTGCAGAAATTTCTTTTCTTGACAATACACCAGATTCAGACTTCACCACTTTGACAATACACCAGATTCAGACCTCACACCCGCAACACACCTCAGCATGAAGGCAGCGCACACCAGGTACAGAAGGATGAAAACCACAAACTCGTCTCCTTTTAATGCTCGCTCTGATGAATGGCACACACAGAAGCCATATTGCCCATCTCTCAGAGTGGCCTTCGCTGCCAGCACAGCTGAAATCTGGAAGCTTGCCGCATTCACATTGTCAGCTTAAATACCCAGTAAGGACTCAAACTGGGAATAAGACAAAGTACCATAGCATGTTGATCCACTTCACTGGCCCCACCAATTAGCTGTGAAGAATATGGCTCATTTGGAAGTGTATATGATAATACTGAAGCATAACTGAAAATTAGATATATAAAAAAGGAGGTCATTAGCTTGCACTTGTCTTATCTTCAGCTAAATGAATCGCAGATAAAATCAAATAGAATAAGTTAAGTCTTCTTAAGCTTTGGAGCCCTTTCTTATGTACTTACATTAGATGGATCTCTATAAAGAAAGTTTATAGCACTGCTATTTACAACACCACAGTTAATGTTGTGTTACAGTTTTCATTACCAACCTCTATTTTCAGAGGTGCATAGTTTTAACATAAAAATTTGTTCTAGGTTAAAAAGAAAAGCAGCATGGTAGATTAAATCCAGAAAATAAACCTGAAGACAATATCCCCACAATTTTCAAAGTATTAGAATTCCAAGATAACACATGATTACATTGGCATCTTGTATGTGTTAATGATTTCTTAATATATTAAATATCGAAACTTCTAATGGAAAAATTAAATGTAATTTTCCTAAAACATATTCTCCTGAAATATTTTTATTTGTTAGAAAAATATGTAAATGCGACTTATTATAGGTGGAATCTAGTCAAACAAAGGAAATGTAAAGTTTTCAATCGGTTAAAATCATAATTATAAATTATCTGCATTCATGAATTATGTACTTACTATATAAAAACATTATGAGGACTATAAAGATGTATAATATATGGTCTTTGTTCTTAACATATTCTTGTATTCAATTAGAGAATATAAAACATTTTGAACCAGAAAACAGAACTGATGAGATTGTTAATATATGAACTTAGTTTAGGGAGATTGGTAGATTGGTGATTACTTTTTGTTAGACTATTTTTCAGTGCTAATGCTGACCACACTTAGGAGCATTTATAACAACCATACCTGTCTTAGTCTGTTCAGAATACTATAATAAAATACCACAAACTATGTGGCTTATGAAAACTAGAAACTTCTTTCTTAGGGTTCTGGAGATTGGGCAGTCCAAAGCCAAGACTGAGTCAATCTTAGGAGAACCAACTTCCCAGTTAGCAGACTGTATTCTCAGCGTGTCTCCACATGGAGGAAGGCGCATGGATTTCTTGGGGCTGTTCTATAAGGGAACTAATCCCATTCATGAGGGCTCTCTGCTCAAGACCTTATCTCCTCCCATAAGTTCCCACTTCCTGATATAATGGCCCTGAGGGTTAGAATGTCCACACGTGAATGGGGGTAGGGGCACAAACATTCACACCTTAACAATACCTGAAACAAATCTCCAGATGTCTAACCTTTTGGATAGCCAGTACCCAGCAATTGAAGACATGGGTTCCATAGTCCCAGAAAATAGATTCTGGAAGACTTCTCTCAATATCAATTTACCTGGCTTTGTAGAAGCCCCATTATATCCTGACCCCAAATGTTCCTTAAGGGTACTAGGTGAAGGAAAATATGGTGTCCAGATTTCAACCAATACCTCCTGCTGGCAGGACTTGCCTCTGGGTGATACCATGGACATATGAAATTTCCTACTCTGATAATACTGGTTCCTGAAAGCCATGAAAATTTAGAATTGCATGCTGGGTTGAGTTTAAAGATCTTAGTAAATGCAATCAGGAAGTCACTGAATTCTTGGCTTTGCCACTGAACCGCCGCATAACTTCTCTAAAGAGGAAAAATGATATTCACTTTGCATATTGACTTTGAGGACTTGATGAGAATTTAGAACCATACCATATTATCACATACTCTGTAGATGGTAATTGATGCTATTTCATCAGTATAATTGGTGGGAATAGGGAGTTTGGTAGAAAACTCCCTATTTTTTCCTTAGGTCATCTCTACATCCTTTCCTATATCTGAGAACCACTCTCTCCAGAATTCCTTATCTAGGATTTTGGATATTGTTAGAGAGCAAGGTCAAGACAAACACCAAGGTGAACTTCATCTCTCTGTCTTTGAGAGATTCATTTTGTGATTCAGCAATCAGCAGTACTTTGAAATTTGATTTTGAATTAGGAAGGGAAAAAAACTGTAGGGAAATTTTGTCACTTGTATCATAGGATGATGATTTGGTTGAATTTTCAAAACTTCCATAAAATTTCCTGGCATTTAATCACATAAGTGACCATTTAAAAATAATTGCCATTTTAAATAATGCAATAAATTATACTGGATTTGATGTACATTTACAACAAATGGGTCCAAAACACTGGTTTGACCATTGTTTATTTATATGTTCTTAAGGTATTTTAACAGATTTAAACATATTATGAGATTTATATTATTATGCTGCATGTTCAATGTACACAATAGACAGTATTTGAGCCACCAAGTCCCACCATCAGTAAATCTGTCAAATTTAAATATTTGCTAAGACAAAGATATTGGCCTCATCATACCTGACTGAGATGCTCTCTAGTTTTCTGTACTAGGCAAAAATAACACAGTAGCATTGTATTCTTATTATGACTGCCAATATTGAGATCCAGATCCTCAAAGCCTGGAAATTAATAATCTTCTGAGAACTCTACCAGACCCAGTGTCAAATTATCAGAGGGGACCCTCACTAAACATTACAGGATCTGAGAAAGCCGTGCACTCATCGATAGGCAATGGCATTGCAATTCTGAAAATGCCCACTGTTTATTCCCCTAGTCTCCTTTGGTCTCAAAACCTCTCTTCTGCTCCATAAACAACAATGAGCATTAGGACTTAACTATCTCTGGAAGAATGCTAGTTCACACTATGTTTATGTTTCGTTTCATAGACAAAACTCTACGTGGCTACAGTTATTGGCTCCATAATAAGCTACTGAAACAACTTCAAAAATAGCCAGAAAACTGAAATGGACTTTTTAAAGTAACTTTGTATAGGTGTCTGTATGTACACATGCACTTGTGAGGTATGTGTATATGAAAGAGAGAGACATTGAGAGAGAGAGAGAGAGAGAGAGAGACAGACAGACAGACAGACAGAGAATCAGTCAAATTTAAGTAAGACTGGTTGGGTGAGTTGCACATCTATAATCCCAGTGACTCAGAAGACTGAAGCAGCAGGATCTCAATTTCAAGGTCAGCTTCAGCAATTTAGTGAGGTCCTAAGCAACTTAGTGAGACCATGTCTCAAAATAAAAAACAAAAAGGGCCAGGGATGTGGCTCAGTGGTTAAAGTGCCACTGTTTCTATCCCCAGAACCAAGCACACACACACACACACATACACACACACACACACACATACACACACACATCACACAAGGCTGAGTCTAAAAAAATTAATTTATAAGTTAACTTATGAAGTCTCTTTATTTTTAGTTGTTTATTTACTTACAGTCATATTCCTAGCTCAGGAGGTCTAACATTTGACTGAGGATCAGTTTGAATCATTGAGAAAACTTGTTATTTATTTTAAGTTGTTATGTAAAATATTCATCTATACACATAGTAGGATATATAATGTTATTAGATTATGTATCCTATATAGTAGGATACATAATCTAATAACATATATGTATGTGTGGATATAAAATTGGGAATTCCATATATAGAAAGTGAGAATCTTTCAGATTCTTCAAATAACAAATTTTACTATTTTTAATTCTAGTTTTAAAAATAATAGGAAAGCAAAATTCTTGGAAAAGTTTATTTTCAACACAACATGACACATAATTTAGTAAATTTTTTTCTGCTTCTGTATTATCCAACAGGATACACCTGTGGTATAGTAATGATTTTTGTAACATTTCTAAATTATGTGATCTGAGAATAGTTTAAATACAACTCATCACAATTTAGCAATTTATATCTTCGAAAGCTTGCATGAGGTTAAGATTATATTTTGTATTCTGATAAGCTATTTTTTGTTAGCACTTTGATGAGGGAATATTTTGCATGTATACCTAGGGATAACTCCGTATCACCAGATGGTATTTTGCCATCCACAGGTTCCTCTTTGCCTGTTTTGCAAGTTTGTGACAGCCCACAGGGATGTGCTGAGGCATCCATCCAGTCAACAATGTATCTGGGACAACTCCCACACAGCAAACATCTTCATGAGTTTCAACAGCCTTCGTTTTTTTACTCCCCCAAAATTGAACACAATAAGGCATGGCATTCTGTTGGAAAAGAACGCACAGTTAATTGCCCTAATCTGAGGCAAGAGGACAGAATTAGTTATAGTCATTTTTATGGAGTTTCCAGAAAGAGCTACAGAAAGGCACTTGTTTTATACTGATTCTCATCCTGAGTACTCAAAATCATTTCAGTAGAAACAGCCTGCCTATTGGTAAGAATTATAAGAATAAGAATGGTTGTTATTATTATCATCACTAGCTGTCATGTTATTTTTTTTAAAAAAGTGGGAATATATAACGGGATGTGTGCAGTGCAGAACTTTTACCCTTTGATGAGTCTCCAGAGTCTTGTGCTATGGAGCAAATAATTTTCCATCTGTCTTCAGATTTTCGCGTATCATACTCTCTGGTGACTTGAAATTTTCTAGGCATCCTTCCCTCCATGCCCCCCACAATGCAATTTTACATTTTAGACATAAAACAAAGTAGCTGTTTAAATCTTTTAAAATTAAAGTTGCTTTGTTGACTCTGTTCTTTGAAATACCTTATGAGACTTTATGATTTACAAATATTCATGGTCTGTCTGAAAACAGTTTTTTAAATTGTTATAGTATATCTGGAACGTATCTGTTCATCAAGAATAAATGGGACTGATAAATATAATGTAGAACAGGAAAGATTATAGTAGCAAAATTCTGTTTGGTTATTGACTCTTCTTTTTTATAAAATAGAAATATAACACGGCTGGGGCAGAACACTTACTTAGCACGGGCAAAGACCTGGGTTTGATCCACAGTACTACAAAACAAAACACATAAAAAAAATATGGATTGAATTCACTATGAAAGAGATAAAGAGATAATAAAGCTTCATATTATGCAGTATAAATATAAAAGCAACTTAGGAAAAGTAAATGAGTAGGTTGATTATTCACAATAAAATTGAATTGAATTGGATATATATATGCATATATATATGCATATATTTTCATATATGTTTCACCATAACTTCTCTTGGCTTCTCTTGCTCTAAGTCTTAGGAGAAAAAAAATTTGGAACAGATATTGAGATGTGGGTCAATCCTCATATTCCTGAAATAAATATTTATATACGTATTAATATTATGTATATACACATACATATAAATTATGCCTGACAAAGTAAGAAGCAAGTAATATTTCTCATTATGTACTTTAGGACTTCTTTAAAAAATACAGAGAGAGTCCTACCAATTAATCATTTTTGAAGGATGTGAAATAGTGCTAAGTAATGATTCTCTTGAAATTCATTGTTGAAAGTTCACAGAGATGAGTGCTATTAAAGTATATTATTCTATGTATGATTTTACTTTAAACCAGAAAAGTGGACATTAATTTGTAGTTTTTTACATTAGTAATTTATCTACTTACATCACTCAGTTCACTTAATATATTCTGACAGTTTGGTCTTCACAAAGGAAAAATGAATACTACTTCCTTCACAATCCAAATTTCTAAAAATTGGAAATCATATAATAACGTTATCTTCATCAATTCTCCTATTGTAGTGAATGGCATTGTAGTAGCAAATGAACATTTTTGGTGATTAAGCCTAATTGTCCTTGGTGATATTAAGTAAACTCTGCTGTCCTTTTACTATTTCTAGACACACTTTTGCCTCTTCACATCTATATTGTTTAGATAGTCATTAGTGTTATTTACACTTAAAGTTTGAGCCATAGATCTGTGTTTGTGTGCATGAGAAAAAGGCCAAGCCACAATTCCTGAAAAGACCTGGTTAGGCTGAGGAATTTTACATGTAACCACTTAGCCATATCCCAAACCCTTTTTATATTTTATTTTGAGACAGGGTATCACTGAGTTGCTTAGGGTCTCTCTGAATTGCTGAGGCAAGCTTTGAACTTATAATACCCCTGCTTCATTCCTCCCTGTTGGGATTACAGGCATGAACCACCATGCTAGGCTAGTTTGAGAAGTTTTATTTAAGGTTTGAAAAATTGAACTTGTATACACTTAGAGAAAAAGTTAAACATGCTTCTGTTTTTCACAAAAGTATCCCATATTTTAATAAGTCTTATCAGAAGATTTTGTGAAATGCAGTTCATCTCTTTTTAACTAAAGGAGATATTGCTTTAGTTTTCTATTTTATAAGTACAAAAGTAAAATCAGAGACCTATAGTAGTCCAGTTCTGGCAGGTTAGCATGAAAATGCTTCTATTTGAATACTAGTAAAGATCTTGAGTTGTGGTAAAAATGATGATTTTTATGTGAATGTTTTCAGTTTTATTATCACATTGGACATAGATTCTATATTTACACTATAGATTTTGAATCCCCACTAAACAGTACTATAAAGTACAATCTGCAACAACTCTGGTGCTATCACAGGCAAATCACTTTATCTTTCTGGGTTCACTGTTCCTATATATAATACAAGAAGTTGATTAGATAATCATTACTTCTCTTGAAACCAAATATCTATTTGATGCTGCTTTCTTGGGTCAAATATGGAGGTATTATATTTTTAACTCTGTGTGTATGTATGTATGTGTGTGCATGTGTAAACACACATGTGTTATAACTGTAGGGATATGTATTTGGCTATAGTAAACACGAAGAAATTGTCTATAAACATCATTGGATTAATTCTGTTTTTCAAAGGATTCAAATAGAATCAAAAGTCGTATGAATTAGTTCATAATGAGGAAGAAAGTTTGGGTTACCAAACTCAGAGCAGTAAAAGTGATGCATAATAAAAACTAAACATCAGAGAGATTTTGGTCTAAAGGTGTAAGATTTCTTCTACTGAAATCAAAGATCACACACCAAAACATGCTAGGTGAGGTCTGCAAATGTAAGCATTCCAGGAGATGAAGGGAGTCAAACAAAGATGGTATTGCTGTTTGCTTGACAGGTGGCTTTTGATGTCTCTGGAGAGAAGAAGTGATAAAAGTTGTAAAGATGGGTTAATTCATAACTTTTTATTTTGATCTGTTCTACCCCTAAAGCTTTAACATTCCCCTATTATACAAGTACTCCAAAATGTATATATTCCTTCCAAATCTTTCTACAGGGCTCAATTAATCTATGTAGCAACAACAACCACAGTGACCATAATAATGTTGAATATTTATATAGAACGTACTACACGGTAGCATATAACACTAGACACTATTCAAGGGACTTTACCTACATATTCTCATTTAATCTTCGTAGCATCCCTGCGAAGTGGATTTTTTTTCCCTGTAAATGAGGAAACTAAGGCCCAGAATAGTTCAGTAAGATTTCTTCTACTGAAGAAACTTTCCCAGGGTTAGACATTTTATAAGTGATAGCAGCAAGATCTAAACCAGTCTGGTTTCAGAATATTCACTACTAAGGACTCAGCTATGTTCCCTTTCAGCTTAACTACCCCACACAACAACGAGAAGTACAATGGCTGAGAACCCAGACCTGACAGAGTCAGCTTCTATTTCCTTATGCTTGCTGTTGTGGTGTCTTTTTTTTTTTTTTTTTTTTGGAGGAAAAATGTAAATCTTTATTTTATTTATTTATTTATCTTTTTTTATTGTTGGTCGTTCAAAACATTACACAGTTCTTAGTACATCATCTTTCACAGTTTGATTCAAGTGGGTTATGAACTCCCAACTTTACCCCGTATACAAATTGCTGTATCACATCAGTTACCCTTCCATTGATTGATATATTGCCCATGAGAATGCTCTCTTCCTTTTACCTTGCCATCAGCATCTAATCAGATGTTCCATTCTGCCTCATCTTCTTTGCATTGTTTACAAAACACTCAGTGTTTATAAAACACACTTCTTCTCTGAACTAATAAAACAGACTTCCAAGTTGTCAACACTAGCCACTCATTCTCTTCCCGTTTGCCTTCCATATCCTTGTCTAGATCATCTTTATAAAATGCCCATATTGTTTCCCCAGTTAAAATCATCAATAGTTTCCCTTAATCTTCAATATACTGTTGAAACTTATTCAGGTACTCCTGCATGCCACACCAGTATAGTCTTTCAAATTTATTCTGCAACTTCCGTCTCCTTCTTCTTAACTAACACACTCTTTTTCTAATTGTCATTTAGCTTCTCTTACATGTTCTGCTTCCATACCTCTTCTTTGTTTATTCGTCTATTCAAAGTTACCTACTGAGAATGTACTTAGTTTTGGACAGTGAGTTAAAGATTAAGAACTGAAGGATAATCTACATAGACACAGGTCTTTTCTTCCCTGTGTTTATAATTCAGTTAATTATGAAGACAAACAGGTCTTTAGAGAATATGTGTTACAAGGTAGAAGAACCATGTTCTTTAAATACAGATTTAAGAGGAGAAACAGGAGACTTCCAGAAGTAAGTTAAGTCTTGGCTACAAACTAAAAGATCAATAGGAGATCCTCAAGAATTTGAGGCAGCAGACCTTCAGACCTCAAGGGTAACACCTGCCATGTCCTGGAGGGCCTCAGTGTCTCAGTATCTCAGAGAAAAGTGTGTGCAGAAGTGAAAACCCTCTAGGAAAATGTCCTTGTTGTCCCCTCTTCTGCACCTGGTGAGGTCTGTATCACACAAGAAATGTGGAAGCTACCAAGAGCTACAAAATACCCAGAGATATTCCAGGCAGAAACCAACATAAACATGGCTCATCTAGATAATGTATCCCAAATGAATTCAGAGTGGCTACCAGCAAAACGCAAGCAAGCTGCCAGCACAAATGACCACAAAATGGCAAACCACAGATAGTAAGTCCCAGATATTAACAAGTAGGTATTGCGTATATTTGGTGATAATTTAGAGTGTTCACAAAAATGATCATGGATCCTCAGAGAAATCTGAACAAGACTAAGTGGGCAAAACAAGAGACTGGTCTGACAGATTGGATACTACCTTTGTGTTTCCTTTTTTGTCGGGCGTAGGAGTTACTAGGGATTGAACCAGGGGCACTCGACCACTGAGGGTGTCCTCAGGTCTATTTTGTTTTTATTTAGAGATAGGGTCTCACTAAGTTGCTTAGTGCCTTGCTTTTGCTGAGGCTGGCTTTGAATTCGTGATACTCTTGCTTCAGCCTTCTGAGCCACTGGGATTATAGGCAAGCACCACTGCCCCCAGCTTATCTGTGTGTTTTATAAACAATGTGATATTGAAAGTTACCCAATCCTTCCTTTAGAGTTTACTGTGCTTGCCCACTGATGATTAAATCTTTTCATGATTCATCAATGTATTACTTGAAATATTTTTTATGAACATTCTACATATGTACATCAATTTAAGTGTGCTTCTTCAGAGATCAGTTACCCACAGGCCACAGCAATTAAAAATTTACTAGAGTTTGTGACAAAATAAATTCACTTTACTGCTCTCTCTTTTAGACCATTTCTTGCCATCAAACTAAAATGTCAATCTATAACTTTTCAATGTATGATTTTTCAATGCTCCTTTAAAAAAAACTCATAGTTTATCTGAATTCAACACATTCATTAGCACTGATTTACAATGGAGGGTGTTTGAAAGTACATGTAATATGCACATGCCAAATGAATTCATTAAGACCAGTGTGATTACAGTGAATGTCAAATGAATTAATAATAATGGGACCTCTAAGTGTTACCATTACTTTCACAGTGTGTTACTGTTTTTATACTTGTGAGCCCTGAGGATAAATGACACTCACATACTACCCTTGTATATTAATTGTATCTTGATAATCAAAGGTGGCTCTAGCAATCTTGTGGGCAGCAAAAATTCCTAGTCCCCAAAGCACAGAGAAATTACTATTATTTATAAGTTTCATTGAAGAGTGATTCAATATTTTACATTCCAATTATAAATGGTATTTAGAGTATGCCTCCCACACCTTCTCTGAAATGTTACAGCATTTAGACATATTTTTCCATGACCAACATTTTAAAAAAGGATTTTAAATTGTGAGAGATTTTTTTTTTGTAAGTTTGTTCCTTTACTTGAAAATAGGCAGCATATTAGAGATATGCACACATATACAAAAATCCAGGAAAAGTCTTCAAATTCTTGGAGAAAGAAATCAGGAAAACAGAGAACTGTCTTCTTTTTCCTTGATGCGTCAGTACCTAATGTCCTTTACCTTTCAATAAGTACAGGATTCAGTTGTTTACTTATTTTAATGATCAAACAATACATCTGCAACCTCTCTTTAGCCTTCTGTTCACTACTATTTCATATTTCTTGTTGAAATAGAATGAGTGTGGTAAATGGTAAATGCTATCTCTATTCAATGATAGTACTGTACTTGAGAGAAGCCAGAAGATCTGGAAACCCAATGCCATTTATAATGGTTTCTCTAAAAGAAATCATTTTAAGTTTCACAAGTCAACTCATAAACACTCTTTGCAACACAACAATTTAAATATGGGCATGCTCTTTCCTGCTCCAAATTCCAATCAGTGACTTATGTGTCATAAATAGCATGTTTCTCGCCAGGCACAGAAGTACATGCCTGTGATTCCAGTGGATCCGAAGGCTGAGACAGGAGGATCATGAGTTCAAAGCCAGCCTCAGCAACAGCAAGGTACCAAGCAACTCAGTAAGACCCTGTCTCTAAATAAAATACAAAATAGGACTGGGTATGTGGCTTAGTGGTTGAGTGCCCCTGGGTTCAATTCGCAGTACCCCCTCCATCCTGAATAGCTTGTTTCTCAAGTTTGTAGGTAATTTGAAACTGTGGCCAGTAATTTAGAGAATGGCAGCATCAGTATCCAGACAAAAAGATCTATATGGACTTGAAGAATGGGAATAACCTCAAAGAATAATTACAGTCCTCAACCTATATTTCTTCCCCCTAAAAAAGTTAAGCAAATTTCAAGGGGGAATCAATATGGCTTGGCAGAAATGTCTGCAATAATTATATTTTAATTTATTATAAATTCAATAATAGTCAACTATATGTCAAAGCCAAAAATATACTAATCGTTTTTGTATCATATTAACAGAAACATGGCATGAGAAGAGTCAAGGGGATGAAAATTTCTTCCGTAGTCAGGTTTGGCAGGTGAATGTGGAGACTGTACTCAGTTCTAAACATCTTATCTCAAAAAGGCATTTACACACTTGCTGTTTCCAGGCAAAAGGAGTGATATGCTCAAGAGGATTATAAAAGATGCCATATGAGAAATCACTGAAGAAAATAGAGACATTAAAATTCAGTAGGAAAATTATAGAAATTGTCAAAACTTAAAAAGCTAACATGTGAAAGGGGGTAAAAGTTTTAGTTGATGGCTTTCGAAAGAATAGATCCACATGTAACGGAATATGGTTACAGATTTTTGCCCACTAGAAGAAAGGACTGTAGTATTAAAGCTGAAAATAGAATTGACTATTTCATGAATAGATATCAGCACCCTGGTTGAATTCAAGCAGATGTTTAAATACCACCCTATCAGGGGGCGGAGGGCCAGGGGCTATTATCTAGTATTACCTAGTAAGTATTAATTAGTACAGCATTAACTAGAGGGGTAGGGTAAAGACTGACTTTCCAGTATCTTTTTCTTTTTACTGTGACTCACAATAAGAAATTTTACATCATGAGTATTCACACGCAAAAGTATAGATAACTGAAATAAAATGGTCACAACATAATTCACTCATAGATTCTATTTTCATCTGGCTTAACGGGATTTCATGTTTTCAAGGCTATCACATCTCTCTAGATTGATTTCACATCCCAATAATGAGTCACATGACCCACAATTTGGAAAACAATGACCTGAATGACCCCTTGTATCCCCATGACTCTATTGCTTTGGTCATTGTAGTGGTGAGGGCAAATATCTCCAATGGTTAGCAGCAGAATGCCCTGTTGACTAAAAGCCATAAGTAAGTAGTGAACAACATCATGAATTTCCTGGAACTTTTCTCTTTTGATTTCAATTAAATTTAGAACTAATAAATAATTGGGGAGACTTATTTACATATGTGGACACATATATAACCTATTCTTAGTCAATGACAATGTTCAGCCATGAAGCCTGCCATCCAAAGAGACACCTCAGAGGTTCTCAGCAAGTTCTTGATAATTCCATGTAATAACTCTTATCAGTAACAGGGAAAAGTGAGACTACATAGTTGGTAGACACAAAAGGACCCAGATGGGTGGAAGATAATTAGTGTCTGTAAATTCTTATAAGTGAAAGGAAAGATGAAGGAGAACTAGAATATAGGACTTAAAAATCTACCTATGTCTTATGCCAGGTTTTTAATAATGCATAAGGATTTACATACTTTATTTCAACATTGACCCTACCAGAAATAACTTAAGATAATGAAATTTTGGAGTAAAGTACATGCCCAAAGCCATGAAGTGAAAATTTGGTGTATTTGCTGTCCATTAAAAATATTGTTAAAAAGAGGAAATGCTGAGGTGGGTCCTTGATTTGCCTCATACTTTTATCCTTGGACCATAGAATCTACTTGAATACATTCATCTACTTGAATACATTTTTCCAAGGCAGGTGCCATGGTACACACCTGTAATCCCAATGGCTTAGGAGGCTGAGGCAGGAAGATCATGAGTTCAAAGCCAGCCTCAGCAACAGAAAGGTGCTTCGCAACTCAGTGACACCCTGTCTCTAAATAAAATACAAAACAGGGCTATGAATGTGGCTCAATGGTCAAGTTCCCCTGAGTTCAATCCCAGTAACCACCCCCACCCCCCAAAAAAAACCCCATAGAATACATAACTTCCCAGGTAGGAGATTTTTCAGGCAGGAGAGAATAAAAGAGAGAATTGTGAGTAGTGATGCAGAATAGAAAATTAGACCCATCATCTACTTGAATACATTTTTCCAAATGCTTTCTATCTTTGGTATTAGTAATTTTGCATTGTTTCTTTTAAGAGCACAGTTTTTTAATGAAACTTTTGAAGAAACAAAATCCACTTCTTATAAGAAAAAAATTTTTAAAAAGCAGATTCTCTAAGGCAAACATCTCTTTTAAAATACACACACACACACACACACACACACACAAGTCACGGCATGCTTTGTGGCCATGATTGAAAAGACGGCTAATCTGGACAGGTTGGTCTTTCTATATCATCAATCAGATGTTCATACACTTGAGATGTTTACACTCCATAAATTTCAGTTGCTTCCATTTTGTAAATCAAATGTTTATTGTATATTACTGAGAAATATAGATAGAAAGGCGACATAAAGCAGTCATCCTCTCTGGTTTACTTAGTATAATCAAATTTGCACTCAGCAATATCATATGCACATGTTTATACTGTCCGTTTGTTCCCATTTGAATTTACGTTTATGGATAATAGTAGACAGTTCTTCTACTCAGAAATGCAGTTTTCATTCTCTCAGTCAAGGTTAGAACTGAATCACAACGTAACCCTCCTAGTAACTGCTGGGTGTTCTTTTAAGCTTTACCGCCCTCGTGGGCCTGACCTTCCTTCAGTCATTGGGGAGAGATTTATTTTCAGAGACAGACCTGACTGTGCAAGGCTGGCCTGATGACTTGGGAACAGGACATCTCTGACCCACCTTTTGGTGCCCTTTTATCTCTTGTTGGCACTTTTTACCTGGGGGCCTCCTAGCTAATGACCTAACTGTCCACCTGCCCACGCCTGGCTGCCCGCCCACCTCGTGGAGTCACCAGCTGCCCTCTCTGGGCCAATCAAAGGAAAGAAATTACCACAGCAGAAAATGACTTAGGAACTTGGCTGCGAGTGGCAACTTAAAGGGCTGGCACCGTGTGTGGGCCTTGCTGGTGGTGGCAGGTGGTGAGAGAAGGCAGCTGCTTCAGACCTCCTTTGGGAATGGTGTTAGAACAAGGGGAGTGAAGATCTGGGAGATGTCCCAATCCTTGGAAATGGATTTTCTTACTCCAGCTCCAAGCCCTAAGTGTTTCTTGACAATAGCCTGGGGAATTGATTCTCCTTTCAATGCACAGGACAACTTGCAACCATAAATATCACCTTAGAAAGTGGTGAGTTCTAAGGGGAAAGCAGGCTAATGTAATGAAATGATAAGACAATCCACTCAACCCTGAGGCAGGGGGATCACAAGTTCAAGGCCAGCCTCAGCAACCTAGTGAGATCCTTAGCAAGTTAGTGAGGCACTGGCTCAAAATGAAAACAAAGAACGATTACAGTTCAGTGGTAAAGTGCTCCTGAATTAAATTCCTAGTACCAAAAAAAAAAAAAAAAAAAGGGAAAGAAAAGAAACAACAAACAAAACAAAAGCAATATAAAAATAATAATAATGTAAGTGGCTGGGGTAGAACACTGCATACCTTTTGGGAGGCTCTGAGTTCAATCCCCAGCCCAGACAAAAAATAAAAATAATAATGGGAGCCTGTGATAAGGAGCTAAATTTTGGTAAGTTGATGCCATTGTCTTAGGACAAAGGTGTAATAACCCAGACCAGGTCAGCTGCATGGTGTTTGGAAACAGGAAAGAAGGGGTAGAAGCCAGGATGAGTGGCAGGTCCACCTGCAGGACTGGCCATAATACACTCAGCCCTTTGCATCTAAAGGCTCCAAGTCCATGAATTTAATGAACCACAGGGAGAAAATAGTCAGAAAAAAAGTTATTTCCATATTAAACGTGGGCAGATTTTTTTTGTCATTATTCCCTAAACAATACACTGTAACAACTAGTTACATAGAATTTACATTGTATCAGTACCTAAGTAACCCAGAGAAAATTTTAAATATGCACAAACATGTACATAAGTTATATGTAAATAGTTGGCATTTTCTATAAGGAACTTAATCCTCTGCAGAGGTATCCTGGAGAGCAGAGCAGATTCTGAAAACAATCTTCTGAACCCACAAAGTCACAACTATTTTACAAGCATACAGAGTAACAGGCCTGGGCCTGTTTCACGCTCACATCAATACCTAGCAGAATTCAAGATGGTGGGGCATAGCAGCCAGGATTTTAGGACACAATTGATTTTCAGACTCAGAGAGTGACAGTATTAATATTTTGAGGACTTGGTCCATTTGAAGCAAAAACGTGTTTCGTGTTTCGTATAATGGAACACAGGAGACTTTCAGGAGATAATTCTCTAAAATAGATAATAGGAGATAATTCTCTATAATACTATCATGGGATATATGTATGTATATATATATATTGTTTTTTGTCAAGGTGCATAGAATGAATGACATGAAAATTGAACCCAGATGTAACTATGTGGTAAGTATGTGTCAATGTTTGGTCATCTGTTTTAACTCTGTACCACACAGGTGCAGAACAGTGATAGCTGGGAGGCTATGGTAGTGGACACAGATATGCCAGAACATTCTGCATTTTCCATTCAACATCACTGACCTCAAAGTAATCTAAAAATATTTGCTATTAAAAAAAAAAAAAGCTAATTTAGTCACCTAGTCCTGGGGACAGAAACTTGTATAGACCACTACAGGTGAGGCTCCTTTCTCAATGGTAGAGACTGGAGTATAATGAGAAAATCAAGAGGGCTAAGGGACCAGGCATGCAATGATCCAAGGGCTCTCCATGGGAACACAAGCATAGAGCTTGTGGGACTTCTTCACACCTGTATCCTCTGTTGGTGAAGGCAACCCAACTCACATCTAAGAAAAAGGTACTAACCACAGGCCAGGATCCTTTTTGGTGGCAGAGACTGATCTTCTTTATCCGCGTAGGCTCAGCCTTTAGCCTGCCAGAACCAAGGGAGGCAAGGGAACGCAGGAGTGGAACTCAGTCTGTCTCCACTGTGAAAGGAGGTTCACATTCACATGTAGCAAAGTTCAGTTCATACAGAAGCCCGTACCAGGCCAGTCTGTGGGCATTGGCCATGATTAGGAGTGAAAGTACATAGTACTGGGGGTCATGAACTTTGGGTCACCACTCCCAGGCCATGGCCACTTTTAGCTCCCTTCTCTGACCTCCAGTGCCTTCACTCAAATGGAAAGGTGCTTTGAAAATTCTAACATATATAAAAGCTATGATCAGATACGTTCATTTGTATAAGTTAACTATATTACTGTAGGCATAAAATATTTTTTTCTGATTTTTCCTATTCTTATTGGTAGGTTGCAAAAGCAAATGACTCAAATTGTCCTCAGAAAGAAACCTAAAAAGATTAAAGGAGTCAGATACTATTTTTGAAGCAGATCATGTGTGAAGCATGTTTCAGAACTGTTCCGACTGGGGTGTGGGGTGTGGATGGAGTTCCCTAGAGCGGGAAATTGCCCCCCACCACTTGTTACCTACCTGTTTCTAAAGGAAACCAAAAGCTCTCCACTCAAAGTCAGCGTCCCCCGAATGATACGAGTGGGGACAGAAGCGTTTCCCCTACCAGGGGTTCTCAGCCAAGATTTCAGCACTTAAGTCCTTTCCGCCCCTTCCTCTCTGGGGGCAGCAGCTGCGTTCTCGGCACAGCTGCTGCTCCACTTGGAGGAGGCTGTCAGGCTCCTTAGAAACCAAGCCTTCGTTGGCTGGAAATGTCTCCAGGCAGCGAAGTTTCCTATTCTTTCCTAAGTGCCAGCAGCTTTTCCACTTTTCCTGCTGTTTAATCCAAGGTTTTAGTGACAAAACAGTCTCCACTTTAGCGCTGTGCCTTAATCGTTCTCTAAGTTCCCTGGTTTACACTCGAGCAGCACTTGAGCAGGGGGTTGGAAGGTTGTTAACCAGACATTTTCACAATTTGTCCTTGTGGCCCGCACTGTCAAGTGCAATGAAACCGGAGCACAGACATTCTGAACAAAAGCAGCCCCTGATCTGGAGACACCCAACTTTCCCATAACCCGGAACTGGCCTACAGCCACTCCTGATTGTGGAATGAGCCTCCACAGAAGCTCATACATGTCCTACTTCTCTTCTGCAAGTCCCCCATCCTCTTCTGTCCTCTTCCTTCTAACTAACTCCTGAGAGCAGCCTCCTGCTATCAGACTAAGGGACTAGCACAGAAGAAAATGGGCAACTTTGCAAGTGTGAATTTATTTTCTGGAAGAGAACAGAAGAAAGCTTCTCCTACCACTCTACCTCTTCTTCCTCTTTTCCCCTCCACTTCTTCATTTCCATCTTCTTCCTCCTGTCCCATTCTATGGAATCTCATTCTCAAGATCCATAACTCAGGATAGTTCTACTAGCATTATAGATTAGCAATATACCAATGAGCTAAAATAGGTCTTAGCAGGAAAGCTAGGAACCAAACCACCTTGTGTAAGGTATTTATATGAGCAATGTACATTAATTTCCAAAAAATCCACTAGATGCTTAGAAGTCAACCCACTCTAAAACTGGGTACACTTACAGGGCTGTGTGTATTTTGGACGATTGTCTCCTATGGTTCAGCAATCAAGATAATTCCTGAAGTACACTAAAGTATCAAGCAGTTGTGTATTTTGCTAAATCATATTAATCTCTAATAACATCATAAATTTGTTTACTTAGCCCTGCCAGCCTGAGTGATGACATGCAATTGATCTTTGTCTGACAGAGCCTGAAACGCTGGCTCAAGACAACACACTGATTCGACTCCCGGAAAAAGCATTTGGGGTTAAGCGTGCCAGGTGTGGGCCAGGCAGATGGCATAGCAGCGGTGCCTTGTGTTGTCATGCACATAATCTGATTTCTGAAATGACCTCGAGACACCAATTTGCTCTGCTCGATATCAGGTGTGCTGTGAGGGGCCCCGTCTCTGGGGAACGCTAGACCACTTTTCAGCACTTCTCATCTGTGGGCTAATGGACAGCACTCTCATTGGAAATGGCACTGTTTGCTCTTCCAACAGGAAGAAATTGTTAAAATGCTGGTGGCTTTAGCAGGCAGCAGGTGTGGCATTGCATCCCGAGTAGATAATTGAAAAGAGTTTCTTTTTTTTTTTTTTTTTTTTTTTTTTAGTTGCAACTTTGGCACCCAACAGTAAATTATACCATTCCAGCTACCTACAAATGCTCAAGGACTGAGTTTAATTTTCATTTGAACAACTGTTGATACCCACTTTTTCCCCCTCTTCTTTCTTTTTCTTTTCTTTTTTTTTTTAATCTCAGTAAATTGTTATTTTCCATGTTAAATCTTGGGGAGGAGATGAAATTGTAGTGACAGTCCACAGCATTATTTTCCTTTCAGTGAGTAATAGTAATAACACAACTTCTGCATTTATTAAATGTGAACTTTCTGTAACATCTAATAGGATAAGCTGTATAAGAAAGGTGTCTATTTTTATTTTACTGAGAAAATTAAAAGAACCAGAGGCTTGAGCTGTCTAAATTTAATGATCCAAAAACAAAGGATTTTGCGAAGTACCAGAAATTCAATTAGGAAACTTTTCCAATTTTCTTTTCAACATAGATTTCACTACATTTCTATATTTTGCTTTAAAATGTCAGATATTATGAAACTTTCAGCCAAAATTACACTCTTGCATTCTAAAACTAACAAACAGGATGCCTCATTCATCTGTCTGGATTTATGAGACCCTAAAACCACAGAATATTACCAGTTTTTAAGCACTTAGTTTAAAAAGTCAAACAATATTTCCAGTCCTAGGAATAGAATTAGTGATGAATCGATAAAATCCCTTTATCTTTTAACCACTTGGGTTGATAATAGGAAGGACAAGAATTTATTTATCCATAACATGGGATCTTAAGAAACAGGACAATAAAGACAAATATATTATGTAAAATATTATCTAATAATATTATGTCCTAATAATAATGACATTAATAGTATTAATTATCTAGTAATACTATCACATAATAATTTTATGTAAATAATGACCTAATACCAACAGTTTTAGACCACTTACTACATCAATGGAAACTATTTCTCCTGAGAACTTTGAACTCTAGACTTGTCATAAAGTTTAGGGACTTCTAGGGGAAGAAATACCATCTGAAAAGTTCCATAATCTGAAAAATTAGGTCTTCATTATGGGCAAGTCAAGGGGTAGGGACAACCTGCATATGCCTCCAATGACTGAAAGGCTGTCATGAGAAAGACTCTTAACTCTAGATTGTGGTTCTGAAAGACAGAATTACCACCAAAGACTGGAAATCAGAGAGAGTGTGTGTTTAACTCAATGAAGAATGAAGTTTCTAATTCGTATAACTGTTGCAGATGGTGTGTTCTAGCAGTCTTAGTCACTATTACTAGAATTCCTGAAAAAGCAACACTCCTCAGGATCAGAGTAGCGGGGATGAGAACTTACACCAGATCTCTTTGGAGTTCCCTTCCGAAGGCTAAATTCTGTTCCAAGGAATCTGTGCAAATCCTTTGTCTTGGTGCCTGAATGTATTTTGGCATCTGTTCCTGATCTTGTGTTTTCCAATCCCACCTTGTATATTTCTAGTCTATACTTGCTCTCAACAGCTCTGCCCCTGAACTTGATTCCACAACTGATTTTACTGATTTATCTCCATCCCACAAAAGTATTCAATTTCACAGGGCTAAAGTCAGGAGGAGGAAAATCGAAAATCAACACTTTTCAAAAAGCATTCAGGATGCGAATTTTCCTTTTGAGAAACTAGGAGTGTCTTAAACAGTAGACAAGTCTCACGTGTGTCATCTAAAATTACATCACGCCAGCCAATGGCACACTATTAAATGCATCTAAATTCCCTGCCTTCCTTTTGAGAATCTGTTTACAAAATGATTCCTAAACACAGATGGAGCCTTTTCTGCCTGCACATATTAATTTGTGTTTTTATTTATGCACTTCTGATCTTTGTGACGTTTTGTCCTTTAGTTTGACACCAAGTCATTTTTTATACATGTCCTGTGGAAAGGTGGCCCTTGCCCTGCAGTCAACCTCACAAATCCCTGACACACACACATGCATTTTTTATTGTTCTCACATGTTGCTTAACAGCCTGCATGATTACTGCTTTACAGCGCAGCAGATGGGTTCTAGCATAGCGGTGAAACAGATGAGATGCTCAAATCGATTGTTTTATCAACAATCAGTTGCAGATAAAAATCATTTTAATGAGAGAAATTAATGGTGTTTGCAAACATGATGTTAATTAAAGAACATTGCTTAGGCGTTTTTTTCGCCTCTTTTTTCTGCACACAATTTTTTGTTACCCATGACATCTTTCATTATTGACTCATGCCCCAAAGAAAAGGCGATTAAAATCTGCTTTTGTTTGATGTAGCTTTTATTGAAGAAAGAAATAGATCTTTCTGAAGCTTCCTGGTGAGATGAAAGTCTAATTATCTCCACAAATGAAAGGAAAAGCTTTAATTAGGCCTGTGCTGAATCTGCGCACTGTGAATTTGTGCATTGTGATGGATGGAGCCCGCATCTCCTCCGTGACTGCTGTTGAAATAATGAAGGAAGAGGAGAGGTAGCCGGCTCCCAAGATTCAGCTGGCAGAGTGGAATTGGAGGCACACCTGGGTTGTGAGCGAGTGCCCAGAGCAGCTGCCACAGGCCATGTTTCGGTGCTGTGCATTCGGCTGTTTTACAGCCTCCCTCTGAGCTTTGATCTCTTTTCAGACAGCAGGGGTCCTAACAAATCAAGCTTTTCATGTTTCACTCAGTTTCACTCTCTTTTGCTTCTCCATTCACACTCGAACTCCAAAGAGGATGGATAAAATATTGTCTTTTTCTGAAGCAATTAATGATCAGCAGCTGACGTGATTGAAGTGGGTATTATGCCTTACAAGCAGTATTTTAAGGTTGACCGTAGGGAGGATGCTAGGGAAAGAACTGAATTATTTATTTAACTTTTTAGTTGTTTACTTCGCGGTTTATGATTTTACTAATCATTGGCACATAAGACTTACTATGTGTGTACGCTTTTGGAAATGTGCTGAATGTCCACCCGGTAGTATGGGTGACATTGCAAATTATTTTGAACTGTTAATTGTCACATGGGAGAAAGCTAAAAATACCAAACATGGCTGGATCCCTTATTTTTGTCCCATTTTTGCCATGTTGAATGCAGTTTGGTCTATTTTCATGTCACCCCACTGATGCTAGGAAGGTCACACTCCGACTTGCTCTCTCATGGCTAGCTGTTAATCTATTCTTTTCAGTGAATCCAAAGGCACTTCTGACATCAAGAGTGATGATAGGATTATTTCGAACACTTTTCTTTCTTTTTTGGCCAGGATTAAAAAAGAAGTTAGGAAGGGGAAAATGCTAACAAAATTGAGCAGCATGCACCCCCACCCCCACCCCCGGCCAGTCACCAGTCACTCTTTAGTTTGGAATTCCTTATTATGAAAGAATGATGAATTTGTTTCAAAGGTAAAAACATTAAATCATCAACCCAAAATAAGAAAAAAAGAAATTTTGCATGTGGAATATGTCACTTTCACATACTTGAAGTCAAAGTATAAAGTGAAACTTTTGTGGTTCAAAAAGCAATTTATCTTTGAGCAACTTTATTTTATAGGGGTCAATATTAGGCGATAAAGGTGTTTGGAAAATGGAAGATGGTTGAATTAACTGAGAGTTTCCAAAGTAGGGGTTTGACTTGTTGGGGAGGGAAAATTTGAAATGAGTGTAGGATGGAGTAAGTGTATCACTCTCCCAATGCTAGGAAATAGGCTTTAGGGCTAAAGTGCAATTTTTAAAAACTTTAATTTTTCTAAACACTTTCAGGATTTGTTAGAGCTCTTCTTGACTCTTTGGTCCTCCCTCTAGCACTGCTCACTCTGGTCTTTTGCAAGAAAACCTTACAACCTCTGAGTTTAGTCCTAGGGTGTGATTGCTACTGTTTATAGATTTCATCCAAACAATTGACCTTCTTGCAGGTGGTTGGCAGCCAGCAGGTGGGCCTTATTAAGGTAACAATAAGGAATCAGAATGGACAGAACAGAACTTGACAGCTGCCTTCTCCAAATTCCATAATGAAACCATGTCAGTTATGGTCAAAACAATGCGTAAGGAAGAAGGGATTTATTGACGGAAGTGCTAAGGGTGAAGGCGATCTAGAGAAAGTTGACACAAATTAGGGAAGAGTGGATGAAATCTAACAGTTCACTCAGTGGCACATTTGAAGTCTAGGCTGCTTCCCTGAAGTCAGAAGTGGGTAGGGAAGTGTGGGAACTTTCCAAACTCTATAATTTATTTCAGTGGAGTAGAGCATCCCAGTTAGATAGTACAATAAAACTAAAACTGAACGCCAGAGAACAGATGCCAGCAAACCCCCTAATTAAATGCTCACTTTCGTCCTTTCAAGCTTTATCTGCATCAACATTCAATTTCACTCTTTAGAGCTCAGCATCAGCCCCTCCATATGTGAGTTCAATAGTGATATAAATGTCTTGCGTGGGTGTGTGTACGATGCTTATTACATGAAGTGGAAATAGTGACACAGTGGCATCACGGAGCTAAGGAGACACTGAAAAGCTAAGTTAGACCACATTTGTTGGTAGTTGACTTTCACTGCAGAAAATGTTTCTAAATTGACTTTATCCTTCTTTTTAAAAACTGATATGGTATTTGGGCCACTTAAACCTAAAGTCAGGACTCTTTGAAGAAGTAGGAATAATAATCTGAAGTTTAAGAAAAGTAAAAGAAATAAAAAACAGAAGTCTTTGGAGATTCCTCTACTCCCCTCAGAGCATTTATAACTTTGGACTCTGTTAATCGGAATTCTCCAAAGAGGTAAAATAAATACTTTCACTACATAAATAAAACCTAGTAAAGATAGGTAAATTGAAATCGCTTAATAAATAATTAATAATTACATTTAAAAAATGCAATGGGTTGGGGGGGAGAAAGAGAGAGAGAGATAGATTGATTTTATGAAACATCCTAAGATCCTAAGAAAGAAAACAGAGGAAATGACACAGTATTTCTTAGGGTTTGGTGTCAAAGCAACATTTAACAAAGAGAAGGAGCCTCCAGATAAGTCTACTTAGCTGAAGGAAGATGTTTGTTTCTTGACTCAGGAAAGTTAAATTCTGCTTGGGAGGAATCGATGTTCCTAGGGAAATTCCCAAAGCTTGTCCTTTTTCTCACTGTAAAGTATAATTTTGGAGCTACTGATCCATGTTTCTTAAATTATCTTAAGTATGATATATTTAGAACTGTTTGTAAAACTTGTGTCCAGAACTGAAATCTGGAATGATAACGTTTCTTATCCAACTTTTCTCCCCCTTGGCATATTAAGAAATACACATTTACTTTGGGGAGGCAAAGGAGAAGTAATCATTAAAGAAAATGTACTTGACCCTTTTTATTCATGGGTTCTGCATCTTTGGATCCCACCAACCTCAGGTTGAAAATATTCAGAAAAAAAGAATCATGTCTGCACAAAAGTCTGTATAGGCCTTCCCCCTTGTCATTATACCCTAAACAATGCAGTCTAACACCCACTTCCACGGTGTACACATTGTATCAGGTATTATGAGTTATTTATCTAGAGATGATTCAAGAATACAGGAGTATGTGCATAGGTTATGTGCAAACACTGAGCCATCCGATATCAGGGGCTTGAGCATTCACAGCTTTTGGTATCTGCAGGAATCCTAGAATGCTGAGGGAGAACTGTGACTAAAATGTCAGAATGAATGTCATGAATGAATGCTGGCAGCCAGAGATACCAGGGGAATGAGCAATGGGGAACAGAGGTTCTTATCCTAGAACTAACCTCCAACTAGGAAACTTCATGAACAGGGCCAAACAATGTTCATGAACAGGGCAGGCCTATGGTAGACTCAGTTTAAGTCATAAGGGGAACAAATAGTTTCTATCAGTATGATAAAGCCATTTGAACTGAAATTGTGCATAACTTCAAAGCCTTATAGTAGCAGCAGTGGACAGACATTATGGAATATTCCTTTCCCAGGTAAGTGAATTTGCCCAGGGGATCCCAGCTTGGGCCAGTGGAAGCTGAAGCTTTAGTACACTTTTTTTTTTTTTTTGGCTCTCCTCTTTCCGCTTAGCCCTTGAGGAGCAAGATACTAGGAACACAGTCTATGGACACAGCAAGAAAGCATTGCCCACTGCCTACCTGTACCACCTCCTAAGAGAGATCTTTTAGAGTAAGCAGACTTCTTTTTCAGAAGAGAAGTGCTTCCCCCTCACTCCCAGAGTTGTTTCTGTACCTAATGACTCTTGGATTTCTGAAAGTGTCTGTACATATGCATATTTATTTAATTATCCATTTGCCTAACTGAAAGACCAACAGGAAAGGAGAGGTAACAAATGTATTCGGTCAATGTTCAAGATTTTTTCAGAAGGACCAAACCTGGGAACTGCCACAGGATGGGGGTCATTAGGGAACAAATAAGTGGATGACTATGGGCATCCCGTGGGTCTAAAATGACAGAGGCTTGGTATCGTGCAATAGGACAAAATTTCCAAAATGTTATAACACGATAACGACAAAAATGCCTACCCATTAATACTGCACAGACTTGTGCTAAGTGTCATGTTTCACTACAAGAGTGTTGGGATGGGTACCAAGTGTCACAGCTAGGTTGCAGTGCCTTCAATGCATTCTCCATCCACTTCAGGATGAGGTTCAACATCCTCAGCACAATCCTATAAAGTCCCCACCATCTGTTTCCACTTTCTCCCTATCTTTATCATTTGTTATTCACCCGGATGAATCCAGTTTCCCAGACATCCCCAAATCCTGTGTCTATCCTAGATATTGCTGCTGTCCTAGCCAGTCACCTCCTCCAGGATGGTGGCCTTGTGTCTACCCCTCACTGCCTCTGTAATTGTTGTGGTGCTTGTTCTGTGTCATTTGTCATCTGTTTCTCTTTTGTAACAGTCAACTATGTTCTCTTGAAAAATGGAAAATTTCACTATATTCCAAAAGAATAATAGAGGGGCTTGCAGGTGCCAGCAGTAGAAACAAAAGCCCCACCCTGCCTCCCACCAGTCTGTTTTCCTTAATAAGAAAACGCCATGCAAAGGTGAAGAAAGGGGGCTGGGGCTGGAGCTCAGTCATAGAGCGCTCACCTGGCACGTGTGGGGCATTGGGTTCGATCCTCAGCACCACAAAAAATTAAAGTAAAGGTATTGTGTCCATCTACAATTTTTATATATATATATATAAAAGAGTGAAGAAAGTTGTACAGTTGGTAGATCTTTGTTAAATAAATTGTGTGTTTCTAAAATAACTGCATCTCAGGTCTTCTTACTGTCTCGTGCTTCAGCTATAGTTCCCTTTTTTTTCCATTTTAAATGGGAAAGCTCACTTCTTTTTGGAGCAGCTCAATGTTTGCTAATCCATTTATCACCCAGGCTCCTGTACTTCCACCTACATTTGAAACCAGAACATATTTCTGCTGCAGAGTCTATGAACCAGCTTATCTATTGCACTTAAAAGTGTTTTTATAGGAAACAACCAAACATAAATAATAAATAGTGAGGCACATTTTACTCTTCCATCATGGTATTAATTTGCCCTCCAGTTCCTAGGTAATGCATCAGGTGTACAAGTCTAGACTCATTTAGATTAGAAAGAGCTTAGAATGTGTATGAGAAACATATTTATCATCTTGATTTATTAAGAAGCAGCAGTATAATGATACTAATTAAGGGTCTATGCTTTTTTTTGAGACTTGTTTTTGGATAAAGCAGAAATATAAGAAAACAAATAGGAAAGAGTATCAGAATACATTAAGTCTCTGTCCTAAAGACAACATCACCGACATTTTCCTGCAACTTACACATTTAAGGAGGACGTTCCCATGATTACAAAAGTTGTATGAGATAGAATTTAAAACTTTTGGGGGGACATTATTTATGTCATTTTGGTTTACTTTACCTTTAGCTCCTGAGTATCTTTAATCTGCTAAACTCTTGGCTGGGTTTGGTGAGTTCCCCATTCCCAGTCCTTAATCATTCATATTTTTAATTGAAATGATATGAATATTCACATGCAAGGGAAATGTAAATATCTTATAGGCTTTTTAAATATTCTAAATATTTCATTCTAATCCCAAGTAAGAATTTCTGTAGAAATTACATACTTTTTGAGCTAGAAGCAGAACAGCTAGAACCAAATCCAAGTTTCCTTGAAAATAACCTTAAGCCATCAGAGTTTGGCTCTGTTATTATTATTTTTTAACTAATATACCTAGAAAACTCAAGTAAAAGTACTTAGAATGGATATGCTGACTCTGTTTATTTTATATTGCCTTTGCTTACATGTATCACAATATTAGACTGTACTCCCCCCAAAATAATAAATATATAGTGATTCAATTTCATTAGGTGTAACATATATACATATATGTGTATATATATATATACATGATATATATATGTATATATACAGATATATATTTTAAAATAAATAGTTATAACAATTTACTATAGTTAAGTACAGAAAGAGGGAAAGATAAGAGAGCATTTTATTGAAAACTTCTGGCCTGTCAAAATATAATATAATAAATAATCTTAAATCTCAGTTTCCACACTATACCCGAATACAATTATATTTTTGGAGCTGTTTATTTAAAAAGAAAATCTTGCCAGGCATGGTGGTTCATGCCTATAATTCCAGTGGCTCAAGAGGCTAAGGCAGGAGGATCACAAGTTCAAGACCAGTCTCAACTTAGCAAGACCCTACGCAACTTAGAAAGACTCCATCGCAAAATAAAGAAATCAAAAGGGCTGGGGATGTGGCACAGTGGTAAAACACCCTTGGGTTAAATCTCCAGTACCAAAAAAAAAAAAAATCTTTACATATTATAAAGTAGCTGTTCTAGGAGGATGTCCTCCTCGCCTCTTACTCTGTTTCTTGCTTTCTTTTCCCTTTAGTTATTTTCATTTTAACTTTTATTCACTTTAAACATATCCTAGATACAGCAAACTACAGACCAAGGTAGACAGTTCTTGGGAAGGGAAGAATTCACAACATATTATTAAACAAGGTTTCCTTTTAAAACTTTCATTGAATTTACTTTTAACTAATATGCTAAAAATATAAAAATTGTATACCTATCAATGGAGTTACCTATGATTTCTCTGTATTTTTCTTTTCCTTTTACAGAGGCAAAAATTGATATAAAAATTAGTTTAACAGAAATTTTTTTCTCATGAACTAGATGATTTATAAGAATATTTTTAAATGAAACAAATGCAAAATATTTACCAGCAATAATGCTGTCAACCCATAGTAAATAATAGGTCCTTTAAGTATAATATGAAATAAGAAATCAGAGTTTTGAAAACAATAATCATTCTTAATGCTTCAAAATGTTAACCAAAATAAGGCATTTGGAAATAAGATTGTGACTTCCATTTTTAACTTCAGACCATTTCTGTTGCACTGATGTATGCTACTGTGAAGATTTGTGCTTATATTTTTAAAATTGCAATAACAGAACGGTTTTTTTAACTTACAGCTTTGCTTCATTAACTTGCTCTGTGCCTACCTTATTAACATCACATGGAAACTCCCAGGTGTAGATGAAAGGTTATCATATGTTCAGAGCATTGAACCTCTTTCTTCAACTTGGTCTAATCTGTTTTTTTGCTATAATTTTCTTATAGTAAAAAAATGAAATAAACTTAGTAACAAGTTGATATATTTTTCCCATGAATTTTTTAATGGTAAGAGAGGTTTTTTGTTGTTGTTTATTTGATTTTTGGTCTATGGAATACTTTCATATTAGATGACTTGGCTTTGCAAACACTTATAAATGCCCATCTTTGAAGTTACATAATGTGTGATGCTTCTAGACAGCAATAATTCCTGTGAAAGCAGCAGCTCATTGGGAACAGGGTGGGGGATTCTGCCCAAATCTGACCACTCTGAATTGTCAGTCATAGATGTCATTAATAAATAGGGAATCCTTAGTCCTGTAACTTACCAAAATCTAAGAAAGAAACAAAACAATCTGCTTTAAAAGGCTACACCGACATTTCAGAGTGTGAACTAAGGCTGACTTATTAACATTCTGATATTTATTAATGCAAAATCTGGGGCATGGTAGCCACTTGGGCTATTTTAACAAGGTATGTTGAATGGAATTCCCAGGCAACATACTGTATTTCCCATATATTTTGACTCCACTAGGTTACAAATTTATGAGACGGGTCTTAGTTATCTCCATTTTATAGATCAGGTAACTGAGGTTAAGAGAAGTTACATGAATTTATCAAGGACATATCCATTAATAAGTAGGGGAACAAGGACTGAAATCCAAGTCAGATTCTGATTAAATCCAGCACTAATTGCATGACATTTTCATGAGCATAACCACATACAAGCAATGTTCTGTAATACATAGTGGGCTCCAGCATGCAATTCCAGTTTCTTTCTAAAACATTAATGAAATGTTTTAACTGAAAGTGATAAAGGACTTGCACCTACTTTCTCCTGGTACACATTTTTCTTTTTGGTTCTACCATTTCTGTCACTTCTTACTGTGTTCTGTCTGCTCTAGTCGTTGCAAATGAGGTAGAGAAGGCTGGAATTGTCCCTTCCGTTGTTAAAGTTTATAGCACTTACTGCAGATAGTTGTGCATTTGGTTTGCTCAATATCCACACTTTGATCTAGAAGTCCTAAAACTGTATTTCTGGGGCCCTTCTCCAATTTGCATTGAAAAGATCATCACTAATAACCAAGAACTGGTTTTTCTTTAGTTCACAGTCTCTTTTCCTGTTTTCTGGTTACTGTTTATGTTTTCTGTCCCATTATCAAGGTCCTCACAGAAATGAAGAAAGGGGCTTCTAAATGCAATCTTCTGAGTTTCCTAGTATGTCTGCTTTCCCAGCTTTCTTTATGCTCTTGATGTTCTCTTAAGAGCCAGGTTAGTGTGAGGGGAGGAGAGTGAGACACCCATCTCAGACACAAAGTTTAAGAGGCAACAGAAAAATTGTTAATCAAAATAAATAATGTTTTAAAGCCTGCCCGCCCCCCCACCCCCCGCCCCTGCCTCATATACACATACACTTTTTAGTACTGGGGATTGAACCCAGAGCCATTAACTACTAAGCCACATTCCCAGCCCCTCTTTTATTATTATTATTATTATTATTATTATTTCTTTTAAGTTTTGAGACAGTGTCAGGCTATATTGCTGAGGGCCTCACTAAGTTGCTGAAGTTGCTTTGAACTATGGATCCTCCTGCCGCAACCTCCCAATAAGCCACATTTTTTAAAAAATCAAAATGAATAAAAAAGTCCATGGCTGGGTGTAGTGGTACTCACATATAATCCCAGCAGCTCAGGAGACTCAGGCAGGAGGATGGTGAGTTCAAAGCTAGCCTCAGCAAAAGTGAGGAGCTAAGCAATTCAGTGAGACCCTGTTTCTAAATAAATATAAAACAGGGCTGGGGATGTGGTTCAGTGGTCAAGTGCTCCTGAGTTCAATTCCTAGTAACCCTCCCCCTCAAAAAAAAAAAATCCATGATAAAAAGCTTAATTTTAAATAAATGTAGCATTAGTATTTCCAATTTTTCTTTCTTAGTTTCCCAATGATTTCAGCAGTGTGCTGCTTGATATTAAATAGATGAGGGTCTCAATCCACATGGGAACAAGGACATAGTCTGAACAGCTAATTGCTTAATCTCAATCTCCTTAATAATAATACTTATTAATATATATTGGCCTTCACCACATGTCAGTTTATATCCTAACCATTGTAAAAAGTATCATTTCATTTAATACCTTAAAGTGGATATTACTATTATTTCCATTTCATAGATAAAGAAACTAAGGCCCAGACCCACTTACCAAGAGGCACAGTAAGATTCAAGTCTCTGAGGCTGACTGCAGAGTTTCTATCATCAATCACCACCCTATTTTGTTAAGATTTCCCCATTTAGTCATTTTAATGCCCTCTTAAAATCCTGGGCTTATCCTTTAATGTATCCACTAACCAAGGAACTACAATTATATTCTTAATAAACCAAACTGGATGAAAATGAGAAAACTGAAAAAAACAAAAAACAAAAAACACCTCAGGCTCAGTAGGAGATAGAGTGGAGAACAAGACTGTTCTAGAAGCAGAAGATTAGGCCCATGATGTTCTAGAAGTAGAAGATTTCAACCCATGATGCATCTTTTTTTTTCAATGAGTAATTAACAATATTTTACTGAATGTCCAGCTCCTAGAATAATCTGTACAATGCCTATTTCTAAACCATTAATCTGTTCTAAAGTTAAATAAAACTATCAGGGAAGGAGATGCCTGTAGAGTATGGAGAATAGGTACGTGTGTGTGTGTGTGTGTGTGTGTGTGTATGTGGGTGTGGGTGTGATGAGAGGCACATGGAGATTTTGTTAAGCCTGAAAAGAGAGCATAAAAGTTAGCCCTGCCTCCACAGAGCAAGGCTGCACCTCTGCAAAATGCTTTTGTTACCCATTATTACAGAAATGCTATAGGACTCAGGATATTAACAAAAAGATCTCTTTGCACGCACATATCTATTGTAGGGTTTATTCCCCTAGCACATTCCAATTGTATTACAATTGGTTTGTTCATTTGTTTTCCAATAACCAGAATGCTTTTTCCACTTCACAACTATTTCATAATAGTGCTGATGCCTGAACCATAGGGAAAAACCTGAACGCTTCACATATGCTAGCCTATGTACTAAATTTTCTCCCACACGGAGCTTTGAAAGTGATAATAGAATAATTCTCCACTTTTATCAAGCATGCCCTTTCACTTTGAGTTGTTTCACTCTGAATAATATTTTGGTGTCTATTTCAGATTTTATGTAAGGAATGAGCATTGAATATTTTGCCGGGTTTTAATTAAGCCCTTTGCAGTGCGCTCAGGTGCACTCATTCAAAGCTATCCATCACATCCAAGCAAATCAGAAGGAGGGTTTACCATGTGTTGAGTAGCAATCTTGTTGTATTTGTGTTCATCTGTTCATCAACGAAAAAAAAAATAGTCAATTTAAAGCAACATGGGAGTGGCAATCCTTGTCTTTAAGGCAACTGTTGTATAATTGACCTCCTTTAGCATTTAATTTCTCAAGCCTCTAGGAAGCTTAATTTTGAACATCAAAGAGGTACCTGTGGAAGAGACTGTTCCAGACTGGTGAGTAAACAAATTAGAGTTAATAGGGTCATTAGCTTTTGTGGTAAAAATTTAGGCTGGGTATTCCTCACTAACGGATGTGTTAGCTGTCAGTATGTGGGCTGTTTCTTAAACATTTTAAAATGTAATCAGACCTAGAATTTGATAAAATGTTATATAGTCTCTGTTTAATGGCATTTCTTAGGTTTAGATAGTGATTGGTTTTTAAAATGTTAAAGTGTTTATGAAAATCCCTTCCTAGCCACATGTAGTCCATGCTAATAAATGTATTCCTGTATGTCCATGATTTATAGAACCCTGTGGTTGCAGCTGCACAGTGAGACTCATACTCTTCCATCCTTGGTGCCAGATATGTACCAAAGTGCCTGTGTTCTAATTATGCATAGCACAATGTGGACAGGGATCTGTTTAAACTCATTGAGTAATTCATGAAGATGTAAGGTTAGGAAGAGGGTGATTAATAAAAGGATTTGTTTTGCATTAAACCTCAAGACTTATGAGGGGGGAAAATATATGTTTAACAGAAGAAAAGCAAATATTTGCTAGCTTTGACAAAGGAGAATTGCAGCAGCTATTTAGGCTAGAAATCTGCAGCTGGGCAAGTACATCCAGTAGCAAACCACCTCCTTACTGTGAAAACTTATTGTACCAGCAGGATACAGGAACTGAGAACAACAATGAAAGCTAAAGCAAAAAATAAAGGGAAAACAGAGTGGCAGAGATTAGGTAGCTCTCCTTGTTGTAATGTGTGTGTTGGGAGCCGCATGATGTAATTTAATTATGAATGAAGATTTAAAAACACAATTTTACTTTTTCCTTTCTGATAACATAACTCACTCAAAGTGTTGTTATAGCTTTTTCTTATAATTAGTACAAATCAGTTAAACTAAAATTAGTCTCTTTTTTCCCTTTTGTTCATCTTCTGTTATCTCTAAAAGAAAAATATTCTATATCCCATAATGCTTGTATGAAAACATCAATTTAAAAATAAAACTGCTATATAACTATGATTTCTTAAAGTTTTTTGATATAATTATTATGTTGGGTTAGATAAAATCTTCAGATTGTGATGATGATATTTAATAAATTTATGCTTATAGGTGACTAGGTTACATTTTTATTCAGTATTTAGTCGTTCAGTTACTTTTGTACTTAGGGAAATTAATAGCCATGACTTTTAAAGTAATCTATTGATAAGTTTTTTGAAATTTCTCCTGGTTGAATTTCCTGTGCCAGTGTCTCTTGCCACAAAAGCCTAAAAAATAGAAATACTATAATAAGTAACGATTGTTGAGAGCAAACCTCAGAGAAGGAAGTTTAGCAAGCCTCTAGGAGTCAAACATGGAGCCCACATGATGCATTCAATACATGGACGCTTCAGAATTGCTCAAGCCAGAATTTCTGTCGTATTTCCCAATACATGTGGCAATAAATACCCACATAGACTCATGCCCAGGAGGCTGTGTGGTTACTTAAGTTCATTCTGAGTTCTGGGTCAGCAAATGAAGCATTAAGCTTTTCTACAATATGGTGGTAAAATCCCAAATCCTGCACTCTTTTCAAGCTTTGCCATCCTTAGAGAGATAAACTCTGAGGAACCATAAAGGCCTTAAATTTACCACTTGTAAACAGCCTTATCATTTGATGTGGTACTGACACACCACTTCTGCACAATACAGCAACAACCTGCGCCCCACACAGCCGTGCTGTGTTGGCAAAAGGGAGAAAATGCTGATGTGCTTCTTCTGCTGGATTTATGGCCTGAATTTCAGTATATTTCTGCCCAGGAGATACTGCTGTCAATCCTTCACCTTTCCAACTGTCAGGATGTGTATGTGTATGTGTGTATGTGCACACCTCTGTGCGTGAGTGCGAGTGTGGGTATTATATCCTAAGTGAATAAAATAATGTGAGAGACAAAGAAATAATTTAGCAATGGGACTAAAAAAGTAACCATGTATAAATACAAAGCAAAACAAAACAAAAACCCCATAGTTTCTTTTTTAAATAAGAAAACATCTCTACCCAAGAAAGCCCAAAGACTTTCAAAATAAATAAATAAATAAATAAATAGAAGAAGAGCTGAAAAATGGATCCTGAAAGACAAAGAAAAATTTATATTTTTAACAGATGGAGATTTCTCTTTCAATATCCACCTAATGGAAATTATTACATAGAGAATTTTGAGCTCCGAATGTCGACTTTTGTCAGCCCACATTGAACACCAAACAATTTCACAACCCCAGAAGTTTCAAGCATCTGCATGTTTTACCTGAATTAATCATGTGGCATAAATTAAAAGTAAATCATCAATCATCATTAATTATCTGTTCAACTGATGTCTGCACTTTCTTACACTTTAATCTTCATTAGCATGTAGGAAAAGGAAATCCCAGAGGGCTTGCCACATGTGTTTCTGTGTCGTGCAGACGTCTCTGCAGAACTCTCAACCACTCAGAAATGTAGCTCCCCTTAATGTGAAGCTGATACCACCAGGGCTTTTTCTCTGACTACTTCAAATTAAATCAAAAGGCTCAATTTGAGCAGCCTTGGGCCAAAGCAGGATTCAGCTCTTTACATCTGAGCCCTGGTGCTCCATTGCTGGAGCACCTTCTACAGCACTTGAACCACGTTCTGTGAGGCTGGAGCAGGTTGCATCAGCGCATCCCCCAGGAACACAACAGCCTCTTCATTCCAGATGTGACTCTCTTACTCTTTGTTATGAGCTGTTCTGAGCACAAAATAATTCTTAAGAATGCCATTAGCTTTTTTTAGTTCCCGTTAAATATATAAGCTTTGTTAAGTGCTGTCTGGTGTATAAAAATGGCTTACAGTTAGGTTACTTTAAATAGTTTACTTGTAAAGCGAAAGGTAAAATGTGAAGCTATTTTAATACAACGCATAATGAATGACAGATTTTATACAGCAGCTTCCTATGTTGCTTTGTATTATTTCTTCTACTGAATGATATAGACGGGCTTGGCAAGTGAAATCATAACTCAATGAAAAAAAAATCAGATATTGGATGCAGCAATGTCCTTAAACATTGGAACCACTTTGAAATCAGACTGTCCTCATGACCAAGTTAGTCTCTAACTGTAAACTGAAAGCGACACTATCCCTTGCTCAGCAGTTGACTGCTTCACTTGCAATTCTTCTCCCTTCTTTCCACTTGTCAGTCATTACCAAGTGTATATGAAACAGTACATCCTCTCCTGGATCTGCTGGAGTAACTTAAGGAGCTATGGCAGGGAGACTGTATTCCTCTGTGCTATTTACAGAGAGAATATAGCATTATACTTAAAATATCACCATGTCATAATTGACATGATTTCATTTCAATGAGAAGTTCTTGCAAAAATCATAATAGTACTCTATAAAGCAGAAGACATTTTCTGCCTTGTACACAAAGCCAAAAAACGAGATTACTTTATTATCAGTTCTCAAGCTTTAAAATGTTCTGATGTGATTAGAATAATCTTATGAAAATGATTCCGTGGTACCCTGATTAGTTGAGCTAATCTTCCAGAAAGAGCCTCCAACCTTTTCAACAGACATCTTTCTTTTAAAAACGGTAATGATCACAAAAACTGTTGCCATATGCCTTTCATTAATGATAGAAATATAAGGACTCAATATTTCTTGCAGCACTGAACCATTAGGGAATCAGTAAATGTGGAGTAATAGGGTCCATTCTTCTTTCTGGCTGTGGAAGTCTCTTGTTTTTGGTACAGCAGCAGTTTCTAAAACCATTTTCCAGGGACAAGACGAAGACTGAAGAGAGAGGGCCAGGGAGGGGCCAGGAACGTGAAAAGGACTAGAAATAACAACTAGCCCTGAGCTGGTTGTAAATGTTCACTCGGAGGCAATTAAAGCCTGCATTCTGGGGAAATGGGGTTGTACCTAAGTCTCTTCTTCAGTTAATTCTGGAACCTGATTTACCTGTGCCCAAATGTCCTTGGCCGGCTACTTCGACAGCAAATTGATAAATTGGCATCCAAATGTGTTTCCTTAGAGCAAGCTCTGAGAAAAGAGTATGATGTTCTTCTCCCAAGGATCAGAAATCCTCAGACAGGTCCCCTATGCACCACAAAGTAGTTTTAACCTTCAAAAGTAGCAGCGTCCTTTGGTGTACTTAGAGCGAAGCCACATAGAATACCGTCCTACAGGATTCAAACAGGAGCATGCAAGAGCTCAATCATCTCTGAAGAGCTTTCCTTTGACAAAAAGGGAAAAGGAAACAAGGCTTTGTTGGTTTCCTTTTTTTTTAAGAAACAAAAGACTATTCAATTCTCTTTTCCTTTTTCCTCTCCATATTACACTCCTAGAATTCTCTCTGGTTTGCTGCTGTAGAAGACAAAGGTTGTAGATTCCTGTATTACCCACACAACACTAACCTTCTTAAAATCATGCAAATTTTTTTTTTATAAAGAAAAACGTGGGCGAATAGTACTTACAGTGATTTCCATGGATTTATTGGTTTAGGAGTATGGAATATTTTTTACTTCCACTTTACAAGCATAAATGTGGGCGGAACAGTGACTCACCAATTTGTTACAAGGAGAAAATATGTCAAATAAATCGGTAGCTCATTTCCTAATAGATTTATTATGATAACAAAAACTTCCATGCCTGGCAGACCTCTTTAGCAAATACAGAACACTACTGGAATTGAGAGGAAAGGTTTAAATGAAACAAAATTAAACTCAGCATTCCTTTATTCCTCTTTGGGTTGAAGGCATGGGGCTGCAATCAGCTGTAGTATATGCACTGATTTAACTAGGAGTCTAAGAGACTATTTGATTAATCAGTTCCTAGCAGGTTTGATGCATTAAATTTACTTTTACAAAATCCAAAAGTTATTCTTATCCATATCTCTCAGTTTGACTGATTAATTATCTATGGTTCCCCAGCACATACCATGATCACAGTAATGTTCTTTGGAGATATAATCATCAAAGAGCATCCCTTGGTTAGTGTGGTACATGAGAAGGGCATAAATAATGGAACAGAACAGGGGCCATTAATTCGTTCTGTTTTGTTTTCAGTGCTTGAAGCTTGGTTTACTAGGTAGGGGGTAAAGAGGAGATGGGAAGTGAGGGGGAGGAGAAGACAGACTATGTAACAGAATTCTGCACTGCTCTTTTCAGCCATTCCTTCTCTTTGGACCATATACCCTGAAGCCCTGGCAAGCCTTGAGGGCTTTGAAGTTTTCATTTTGGCTTCCCAAGCTCTGGGTATTCCAGGTCACAGGATTCTCAGTTAGAGCTAAAGTGTTTCCCCAACATCAGACAATTAGAAGAAATCACTTGCCTCTGACTTCTTCAGTTCAAACACTATTGTTCAATGCACGTTCTTAAAAGGTTTATTTCAAATAGAATATCAAAATGTTGACATGTTATTGCTCATTAAGAATGCAGAACAGAGAATGAAAACCAACCTTTCTAAATGTATCTACCCTACTGGGTTGTGATTAGTTACCCGGGTTCACTTGGTGGACCTCTATTTTGTCGTGTTCTTCTTCTCGTCCTCACCTTCTATAACATCCACGTCAAGGAATTCTGACAGTTTGATCTGCCGTATATCCCTTTGCCTATTTACCTTGTCCTCCCATGTTTTCATTTTTCTGTTACTTGAATGTTTCCATTGTAAGACATTTTAGAACAAAGCTGTGTCTGACCAGCTTGTTGAATACCAATCTTTCTCAAAGGCAACAGTCAAGGGCTGTGGTGTGGCAGGTCTTTTTAACACATACTAATGGGAGCAGCTGGGTTAGTGCCCTCGGGCAGAACTAAGGCCTGCACAGCACCACTCCTCACATCTCCCTGTGGGTAATTAAGTGGTGGAGTGCTCCAGCCTGCTAAGGAAATGTCAGCCCTATGCCTGGGTTGATTTTTCCTAGTGGAAGAGAGAAAAGCACAATAGGTCTTGACCAAGTAATGTAAATACAGGACATCTGGGAGAGGCATGTTTTCTAGAATCTCTACATTCTGCTTTCTTGAACACTCTTAAACCAAAGTACTCAATAGCAGCCTTATGCTAACAAGTCCAAGGAAGCAAGCATTCAAATGTGGAATGCTTCACTGGCATTTTGCTTTGTCATAACCTCTAATTTAAATGATGGGCCTCCTTTGGTTAAAGGAAATCATTCTTCCAGCCTTCTGAGAAAATAAAATCTATGGACTATGATTATTTATGCTTTATAATTTTACAGGAACCAAAGAAAAATGAGGAAAAAAACCATTTTTTTTACAAAAGCCATAAAATATTTGTGAGTCAGTAATAAAGACTCCAAATGCTATAAAATGTAAAATCTACCAGCTATATATTCTTTGACTCCATCAAATCCATAGGTGACAGGTAAAGCGGTGTATTATTTTTTTTTCCTTCAGGTGTAGATTCTAGTTCAATTTACTTGCTTGACTTGTAACCAGAAGAGATTGGGAAGTTTTACAGTGTGATTCAAATGTGTAGTCAAATAGAAATAGGTCCTGTCTGAGTGCCATCTGTGGAAGGGCTTGTCTTTTCCAACCATTGGGGTGCCACATGGTGAGTGCATGCCTTGGTCTTTTGCATTCTGTACTGAAGCTGCTTTTTAACCATGTTTTGAGATACTTTTTGCAGTGGTGATATGATGCTGGGGTGTTGGAGGTGCTGATGGTGGAGGTGATGTTGGTAATGGTAGTTAGTGGTAGTAGTAGCCATTTTTTTATTCAAAATTGAGACTTAATGATTAAAGCATTAGGAGGCATTGGATAAATATCATATTAAGAACTGTTTGTAGTTTAATAGCAGTTAATTATCTTCAGTTGTCTATGGATATTCTCTCCAAATACATTTTCTCCAATGTATTTCTCTCTCTCCTCTCTGACTCTGAGAGCTATCACCTCTCTTTCTACTAGTAGTAAAAATATATTAACATATCTATAGTATGATTCAGAAACAAAATCTGAAATGAAGTTTATAATCAGGTGCTGTCTGTGTTGGAATTCTAGGATCTGAGGAGGACCCCTTAGTCCTCCTTGCTCAGTGATAGCCCCGGGGACTTCTGGGGCTAGTCCTGCTGTAATTGACTTGTCTGGCTTCATCCTCACCCCAAGTACCTGTTTGCTGGGAGAAGCGAACTTCTAGGTCCACTACTGTTAAAAGTACAAAATAAAAAATGTTTTCAGGATGTCTGCTTTGCGGTTAGGAAATGTTAAATATGATTTTACAAATGAACAATTTTAGAAGGATCTAACAACTATATCTTAATGACTGTATAAATGTATTTCCATTTATCTTAAGCATTTTATCTGTCTGAAGACATAATAGGCTAAAAAGTTGACATATCTAGCAGCAGGTTTTTGGAGGACTTTCTTTTGTATAAAAGTATAACAGATTGAAAACTTGGAGAACACAAATATAAATATATATGTAAATCTGTATTTATGTGTATACATATTCAGAAAAAAATAGTGATACATTCATAATTCTCACACCATGAAAATTACATTTTGCTTCGTGGTACATTTATTTTCTTGCAGTTTGTTTAAAATGTACCATACATACATTCACTTGCCATTTTATTTTATAAAGCAATTTGTAGATTATCTTTCTTAAAAATAAAAATTTCAACATACATACAAGCATTTCTCAGTGGTCAAATGTCCTTCAAAAATGTTTAATAGTTGAGGGCTGGGGCTGTAGCTCAGCAGTAAAGTTTTTGCCTTGCATATATGAGGCACTGAGTTCAATGCTCAACACCACATAAAAATAAATGAAGATATTGTGTGTCCATCTACAAATAAAAAATTTTAATGTTTTAATGTTTGAATGCTACATTGTGTGAATGTATCACAATGAACTGAAAATTGCTTATTCCTGAAATTCTAGCAATTTCTAACATAGATATTTAATATATCTATTGGTTATATTAGACTTCTACTTTTTAGTGTATATCCATCTAATACAGTATTTAAAAATAAAGCCACCTTATTTCTACATATCATTATTTATAATAAATATTTTTGAGACAAGAATTGGTATAAAATTATTTATTTTAAATAAATAAGTTTAACCTTGACATCTAGAAAAGGGAACTTCTAGCTTAGAACTCTATAGATATCAGGCAAACAAAATTGAAAAAAAAATTAGATATAACTTAGGACCTTCTCTTATAAATGTGGCTCATAAAACAGTGGAAACTCTTGTTGACTCTCCACAATGTAACAACACTACTAATAGCCAATACTTAACAAATTCTCACCAGTGTCAGGCACTGTTCTGAATGCTTTATATGAATTTAATCATTTAATCCTCCTAACAATCTTAAGAAGTAGTTTGAATGGTTAATTTTACAAATAATAAAGGGGAGGCTCAGGGAAATCAGGCAGCTTTCCCAAGGATATCCTCCAACATGTGCAGGAGGTAGTTTTCTGACCCAGGGAGTCTGGCTCAGAGCCTGCATGCTGTGCTGCCCCAGCATGACTGTGCATATGTCTCCAAGGGTCAGTCACCCAGGGGCTACTGCTGAGAAAGAAAAGTTCTTAAAGACAGGATGGTGAACTGATAATCAAACACACACACACACACACACACACACACAGGTGGATACATATGTTTGTAAGTATAGATATATATTATATATAATAGAAACATACATATATTTGACTGTATATAAGTAGAATAAATATATAATAGTCTATATTTATAATTGTTATACTTTTATGTGCTAAAGATCTTTTATTTATGTTTTCCCATCTGTGAGAAGATACAGCCAAGATTATTGAACCCATTCTATATGTGAGAAAAGCAAGGCTTGAAGTTAAACTATCTGACCTAATTGACTTACACATGGGAAGGCAGGGGAAGGCAATTAGAAACCAGATCTTCTGACCATAGTCCAGTGATTCTTGTACTCACTAACTCACCTGCAATAATGCCTCTTCTAAAGTGTCCAAACACTAATGAGCGATGTCAAGGCCAAGGGAAAAGAGTCAACCTTGTATATATGTAGATCTAGAAATTAGAATTTAATGACTGAACTGCTCCCTGCAGATGACAAGGTAGTGTTAACAGGGAACAACAGGCAGAAGGGGAGCTACTCAACTGAATTTTTGCTTTCATCCTCTTCAGTAGGGATTAACTGCAAACATAAAACTCAGGGAAAATAGAAGTGGGTAATGTAAATATTAGAGGCATAAATTCTTTGAGGAAGGAACTTAGAGCTGATACCTAAGATAAATATAAACACATTGGGGGGATAATTACTATTAATCCTAATGTAATCTAAATTATTTCTAATGATAACAAGTACATATGTGCAAGTATCATGCTTCACTTGGAAATGAAGATACTACTTATTGACCAGAGATCATGAGGCCCTAAGTGTTGCTTTTCCATTGAGTCATTCACTGGCCATTTAGCCTCTCCTATGGCCCAGGGCAAACACTTGTGAGATGGCTACTTGGGAGCAGGGCTCAGTTGCCACAGTGCCTATGTACACAGTAGGTTTGATAAACATGCTGAATTGAGCAGAATTAGACTGAACTTTTTCATGATGTTTTCCATACACAGAAGTTCTTTTTTTTTTCCTACATGGCCTTAAGAAAAAAAAAAGTCAGTCAAAATTTTTTGTAAACCCAAGGAAAAAAAATGATTAGAAACAGGACACATAAAAAAGCATTTTGGTGTCATAAAGACTTGCTCTTCCCTTAATACTCCTGTCTTAGTAAACTAGAATAATAACTGTGTACAATTACACTTTAATTTATGCTCCAAATTAAAAAGTCCTTTTTAAAAAGTAGCATTTCGTGTCAGAGAAAAAGGCATATTAAACTATTATTTCTTTCTCAGTGATTATAAAAACATGCATTCTAAAGTCAGGACATCTAGATGCTTAAAAGCCCTACATACAGGGTAATAAATAAGAGGAATGAATAATTGAAATTTTGCATTATGTGGCACCAATAGATTAATTTTTACAAGGGAACTTATTTCCAGTAATGTTCTTAGGAAGTGATCTCTCATTAGTAGCTGTCAGCGAATGGAGAAGGTGGGCAGCATTTACTACATAAAGAGAAGTTGAATTCTGATCTCTCTTAAGAGTATTCTACAGGTAACTCATAATCACTCTAAGAAGCCAAGCTGATGCTAAGGTAGATCTTACTGACAAAACATAAAAATCCCCCTTTTCCCCAACACTACTAATCATATAATTTGTGAACCTAAGCAACAGTTAATGGGCTTTTAGGGGACCGTCAATCTACAACATGGAAAATAATGCACCTTCTTTTTCAAATTCTATAAAAAATCCAATCCTCAAAACAGACATAACTATAAAAATAAAACTTTTTCTTAATGAATGTTGATTCAACAACAAAGATACTGCCTATCCAAATTTAATAACCTTTGGAGGAATAAATTTGGTGTGTGTGTCCGCATACATGTACATGTGTGTGAGTGTGTTTGTGCTTCTAAAAACATGAACTCATCTAAGAAGTTACAGTTCCAATTTTCCTCATAGGGACTCTCTGGATGCCAACACCTGTCCCACTTCTGTGCCTCACAAATGAGAAAATGATTTCTACTACTCTGAGTGTCAGCCCTAATTGTACAGGTCTTACTCTGATACCATTCCCAGTGGCTTTCAGGGTGTATCATGCCTTTTTATCCATAATGAATGACTATTAGCATCAATTTTTATTACATTCAAAATAACCATCCATTTCTCCTTCAATTACATGTTTAAATGTCATGTGGTTATTTTCTGCCCTGTGGATGAGATAGATAGTAATCAGACACAGAGTGACTTTCACTTTAACTGACCCATAGGATAAAAGTGGTTTGGATTTTAGAAAAAAGAAGAGAGAAAATTCATAGAGACCATGATCCTTTAAGAAGAGAGGAGAAAAAAAAAGGTGGTGAGTGAAGGATGAACTTTCAAAAACCACAGTACCATAGAAAATTTCCCTCTTCCTCAATTCTTGGTTTACTCTTGGTGCTAAAACAACCATCCACATGTCAAGGGTCTGATGCATAAATGTCCTACAGTCTGTTTCTGCTGGGTCCTTGGCCCCATGTTCCTTTTACCCTAAATTATCCCCAGGTGAAGCGTATTAAATACTCCAATTCGCTATGTTGAAAATCAGGAGTTTCACATAGGGTATGAACTACAGCAAATTATTTATCAAGCACCCACTAGTTCGAGACACTATCAAAGGCTCTGGGAATACAGCAAACAAGACAGCTGGGATTCTTACTTTATGGGGCTTTCAGTATAATGGAGAAGAAAGACATTAAACAAATAATTACAATGTTAAGCGCCATAGATGAGAAGCCCAGGCTGCTGTGGAAAAATAAAATGGTGCGTATCAGTGTACCTTCAGAGGATGAGGGAAAAGGAATATGCAGAAAGCTTCTCCCACGTATCATCTCTCAACCAGAAACCTGGAGGATAGAGCAGAATCATCTGGGTTGCAGGGTTTGGTGTTCAGTTCTCAACTCCAAGAGGCACCATTAGCTTAGACCACAGTATCAATATAGGGATCACCCCACAGTTACAAGGCATGCAACCACACAACTGACCACTGGTCAGTCTTTGAAGATAAGGAAGAGTTTCCCAGCTTATTAGCATAACCAGATGGGGAGAAAATTATTAGAGTGTGAAAAGCATTTTATCCTTGAAGTGGGAGAGAAAATGTTTTGTAATAGATGTGGAGAAACTGGAGACCCAATGGCTAGGTTTTATACATTTTTACTTTTACTGATTTATGATTTTATTCTAAAAGTTATAAAAACACATTTATCCAAAGTACATTGAAAGTATTACTCAGAATTAAAATCTAATGGAAGGAGGGGAAAAATTGAATGGGTGGCTAGGATGTAGACTTTTATAATAGTTACTGTGAGAGCTCTTCATTTAAGGGATTAGGACCCTGAGAAATTTCAGCAACATGTAGGAGACACGGATGTGTAGTGCTTGAAAGTTGGGGGCAGGGACGATTTAAAGAAAATGAGGAGAAATAAGGAAGACATCATATTCTTGGCTTGAATTCTTGGATTCTTTGTACTAACTCTGAAATTAGGCATAATAGTGGTCAATCTTTAATGTATTGAGTTCAGGTACCAATGGGATATACAAATGGAAATACTAAATAGAAAATGATATCTGGTTCTGAGGGGATGAGAGATCTTCGTTAGCGATATAAATTTTGGAATAAAATGTACTGTTTGAGTGCACTCATATCCTTTATTTCTGTCAAGACTTTCTGAACATGCCCTCTATTATAAAAGGATAAGAATTCAATAGTATTAAAATACTTCAAATTTTATGAAACCATCAAAGTGGAGAGGAAAATGTAATGTTACATTCTAGTATCTTTTTTTTAACAAAAATGATTCTTTTTTCTCTTTTCATATTTTTTATTGGTTTGTTGTAGTTATACAGAATTATGCTATTTGTTGTTACATATTCATACATGTGTATAATTTAACAATATAATTTGAACAATATCAGTCCCCAGAAATAAAAATGATTATTAATGAATGCTATACTTTTAAAAGCTATCTCCTATGCAATAATATACTTAATTTGCAGCATAACAACCCAGAGATTAGGGGGAAAACCTTGTGACAAATGTCTTCAGAGTAGAGGAAATTTATGAATATCCTTTGTTCCTAGAAAACAGAATGTTCAGGGTAGGGGAAGAAGCAAGAATCCAGCTACTTAAGCCTGCTCTGGGGTCTGAAGTGAGGGAATAGATGTGCCCTCGGTATTCAAGTCTGTGCATAGATTTAGAAAGAAAGAATATTTCAGTCCTGAAGCCCTGCTCAGGATTAAAGGATTGCATACCCCTGACTTGTTCCGTAATAGTACACTACCACAACCATCCTTCACATTGTGGTCACACAAATCTGATTTTAAAAAAATAGATCTTACAAACAATAAAACCAAAAAGTTCACCCACTCCTATCTAAACCCTTTCTAATAGGCACAGCAGGTGATCAGCCAGTCATCCTGTGGGGAAGACAGGTAGACAGAGGGTCAACATTCACATTCATGTTCTCAATATTCACATTTCTTCCAGAACTTTCCCTCTAGACATTAAATATTGATTTGTTTTCTAGTTAATAGGCCACACAGAGGTGAGGAAGCAGTGTCCTTAACACCCATTCTTTGGCTCCATAAAATTCTTTTGGGGCAGCATAGTGGCACATGCCTGTAATCTCAGCAGCTTGGGAGGCTGGGACAGAAGGATTCTGAGTTCAAAGCCAACTTCAGCAAAAGCGAGGCACTGAACAACTCAGTGAGACCCTGTCTCTAAAGAAAATACAAAAAATAGGGCTGAGGATGTGGCTCAGTGGTCATGTGCCCCTGAGTATCCACTCCCTAAAAAATTCCTTTTGGAACTTCGTTACACCCCATACCCTTTCTGTCTTCTCCAACTAGCTCTCAACTCAACTCAACACAAAATAGCCATAAACTACCACAAAATCCATGGTGTACTTCCAAAATTTTGTCAGAACAACTTGTTTGCATGTTTATGGCTCAGCTTTTGAATATGGAAAAATTCTTTCATTTTTTTTCTGGGTTTGACAGACCTCCTCTCTGATCCGTTCTTTCTCATGTTTCACCTCCATTCCAAGCAATTTCTTGTTGGATCCACCGACAGAAACTTCCATCTTGCATTTACCATTATCATTGACAATTTTAACGCTGTTGTTATTACTGACAGAGATAAAGACTTGTGTTTCAATCTGAAACATGACTCAGATCTGGGGAACAGTAATAATCCAACTGTATCATAGCAGATCCAACGAATACTCCAAGTCATTCTGAAATTCACACAAAGACTATGGGAAACCAAACGCTTAATTTTAACTTAGAAATGAAATCATAGATATGCAACAGGTTTACCAAAAAATGATAGCATTCAGGATGCTTTGCATTTATAAGTAAGATCTTTTCTGAATTGATTTAGACCTTAAAAAAAAAGACGTGTCAGAAGTGGTTAAACATTTACCAGCCAATTGCTGAGCCCAATGATGAGAATAACATTTTAAACTATGATAGTTTAAATTTTCCATTAGTGATTGTGTGTTTTTTTTCCAGATGGTGACTTTCCCCAAGATATTTTTCACCCAAATACCTTTGCCTTCCTGCCTTGGTACCTTTAATTTCTATCCCTGAAATGTTTTTGTCTTCTTTGCTTGAGTAATAACCACTTTATTTTCTGACCCGAGCCTAAGTTTCTCAGGAAAGCCTTCCTGACTTCCCAGAGTAGATTTCTTGTGCAATATTCCAAGAGTACCTAGCAATGCTCCTTCTTCCTCTTTCCAGCTCTCTCATGAGACATGTGGATGTCTTTAACATCCAAGAAGAGTCATGTGATTGCACCATCTCAGGTCATCCCAGCTCTGATTCCACCTCTTCTCTCAGTTTAGACCTCAGTTGTAGACAGCATTTCACCTACAGCCTCTTGCTCCTGAGGCTTCTTTCCTACCAGTTCACCTTCTTGGGTACCTTTAATTTAATTTTTAAAATTTTTTAAATTTTTTATTATTATTTTTTATTATTTCTTACATATATGACAATAGTGGAGTGCATTACATTCATAATTTTTTTGCATTACAATTCTTATTACACCTTTATACTACAATTTAATAATAACTTTTTAACAAGAAGTGTCTTATGTTATGATCACTATGTGCATTTCCTACATATAAGTCTATATTTATTCTTGCTTTCTCCTGTCCCCCCTGTATAATCTCTGCCTGGTACCCAGGATCCTTGGGATTTTGCATAATATGAATTCAGAAGCTATGGATGATGATCACCATGTGATCATCTGTGTCCAAATAACCTATCAGGAACTTGGGACACTACCAAATATGGGTCATAGAACCCACTCCACAGCCATCACCCCTTCAGTTTTCTTGTCTCCTGTCCAAATAAGTCTGAAGCCAGTCAGCATCAAAGCTAACCTATTTTCTTTTCTCCTAGACTCTTGTGATACCCCTCTGAGTTCCCACTGCCACCCTTGGTCCCTACGATAATACGCAGGGTGTGACCCTGTGATTATGAAAGATAGAGCACATCACCTTTCTGCATAAAAGCCTTTAAAGGCTGTATCCCATCTCACTCTAAGTAAAAGATTCTTTGCAAAGCCTTACAAGGCCAAATGATTCTATTTCCACCAGCCCACAACCTGGTCTGCCCCTACTTTGGTTTAGTCACATGGACCTCCTTGGTGCTCCTTAAACACCATGCATAGAATTGCACCCTATTTCCTCCATCTGCCACAGTGTTCTTCTAGTACTTTCTTGACTCAGCCCCTGCTACCTTAGACTTAAAGACCACCTTATCTGAGGAATCTCCCTCAACCACTTATATTAAATGGTGCCCCCATTCTTTCACCCTGTTCTGTTGTTCTTTATAACTACCCCACCATTTAACATATTATACAAGAGTTCATTTCCATCTTAATAAACTACATGCAAACACATAAACATACCAACATAAGAAAGCAGACTTCATGCATGAGTTCAAGGACTTTCATTTATTCCTTGCAATATTTTCAGTTATTAGAATATTCCTGGCAAATACGTAACAGGTCTTCAGTAGCTATTTTGTTTAAATAAATGAATAAATAATTCAACTAATTAATAACTAAATATAAAAATCTAGTCTATAAATAGAGATCTGAACCAGAAAGTGTAATGCCTATCTCCCCAACTTTCACAAGTCACACTAACATTTCCCTGACTTTGGAGAGAACTACCCATTTCAACCTTCCAACAAGAAAGGCAAGAAAGTCTCTCACTTGAATACCAAATACGACACAGGCAAAGGATATCCAACCACCTTTTTTCTTCCCAGTTCTCTCCTCATATATAGTGGGAGGAGGTAGTGAAGAAGGTTTGGCAGCCTCTTATTAAACACAGGGGGAGGGAGAAGTCTGACTCTAATTGTTGGCTACTCACAAAGGCTATTTTTAAAATGAAGGGTACTTGTCCCTATAATCTTCAACTTTGGATTTTAGCTGTATATCTAGGATCAAGAACAATTTCCATTTAACATCTTATTATAGACTTATAACTACTGGCAGTATGCCTACCCCGACTAGATTATAGGAAATGTGAGCCCAAAACCACATCTGACTCATATGTCAGTGAATTCCATATGCCTAGCATGGCTCCTAGTAAATAATAGTTGCTTAGTAAATATAATCTTGGGAGCCTAACTATGCAACATCAGTATATTTCAGTTTCTTCCTACTACATGCCGATTTCCCCCATCTTAAAGTTTCTGCTGCTTTTCAGATGGCCCCTTCACTGCTTCTTCCTGCCTGAGAAGCAGTTGCAGTGTTCAGCCTTATGCAGATGAGAAAAGATTCATAAATCCTGTGCCAGCTCCTCCTTCTTCTTCATCTCACTTTGACAAATTCTGCCCAGGCTCCCTGAGAGGATACCACTGCAGTGCCTTTAAGAGAGGAACATTCTAGAATCTCATCACTATAGATTTTTATTTTCAAAAATATATACTTTAGAGTCAGAGATATTATCATGTAAAATAAGTAAATGCATTTCATCCTGTGTCTTCTTCAATTGTCATTTGAAAGATGACAAACAATTATATTAGGAATAAAGCCTCGTCTTTCCTGTAAGGAAGTGATCAATTTATTTATTTCTGCCGTGTCATTAGTCTTTTAGACATTTGGACCATTGAATAATTTGATTCTTCTGGAACATTCCATACCATTAGGAGTTAATACAGCTTTGAAATAGTTTTCATTATTCTGTTCTATTGGTGGATTCTAGCATACAGAATTATTCAATAAAGAATATCTTTATCAAGTAGGCACACAGACTCTTTACCATTGGATTTAAAAAGGGCAGCATTTCATGAAAGTACAGAATTAATTCACAATAAGAAATATGGAATGAGGAAATAGAAAAGGACCCTTGTGAACCCTTCTCCATGTTACAGATTGCCTCATAAAACCTTAATCAGGGCTTCATCAACTTACCCACTTCAGATAGGTCAACTGGTACTGATAAAGTAAGACGTCCCTCTAACAAGCACAGAGAATTGTTTTTAAAGGTAATAAAATTTTATGTGTTTATATTTTTCTTTCCTGAGTGAGTTCAAAGTCCTTTAGAAACATCACACTGTTCTCCAAACCAGGCAGAGAAAGATGACCTTTTTTCCAAAAATACTAAGACAAAGTACAGTTAGGCTTTGATTCAGAAAGGGTTTCTATGAATGAGTTAGAATTCACTCCCAACTTTCCTGACTCCTGGTTCAATGGTCAAGTCAGAATTTTATATTGCTCTTATGGCTACAGTTTACCCTGGGAATTTGGCCAAGCATTTTCTGAGAAGAGCTTCTCGGTGAGCCATTCCACCACCACATAGCCACTACAGTTTACAAATGTGGAAAAGGTATTTCAGAGAGGAGAGGAAGTCACCAGAGTCCCTGGATGCTTGTGAAAACATGAACGATACAGTAAACCTCACCAGTTCAAACTCGAAGAAAAGGACAGTCTGAATTAATAAACAGACTGAATCAAAAAATCTTTTAAGTGAATTTTATTACTTTAAAGTGTACCTAGAAACAAGCTAACAGTCACGAAACACATTTGGTAACTCCAGCACCGTGTGAGCAACTTGCCTCTGAGTCTAGTAACGAATAACTTCAAGGTGATATTGATGTTATTGCTTTCACTTTAAAATTTGGAGAAAAAAAAAAGATGAAGAGAAGCCAAGTTATTTTCCCAGCATCACACAGCTAATAAAAGATAGCAACTAAGAAAATCTCTTTTCTACCACCATATACAACAGGCTTCCTAGTTACAGTAATATGAAAACTAAACTTAACCAAAGCTAATGAGACAAAAGCCTTGTCTTTATCTGTATTAATTTACAAAGTAAAACACAATTAATTTTAACAGACATAAATTCCTAATATAAAATTGCTTGAAATATGCTTTTTTAGAAACGAAAGATATTCTTTGTATATTAGGTGGTTTAGGAAGGCTTTGGGATGGCAAAGATTTATTGATATACAGGTACTTAGTGAATTTTTTTGCTTCTACCCAGGCTGTAGACTTCATACCTAGAAGAATTGAGTATGAGACAGGAATTTTCAATTTTATGATATCTGGGCCTTCTAAGAAATGGGCAAAGGAGACATAATACCAATGTCATGAAAGATAATATTAAAGTGATAAAAACAGACTTTAAATCAGTTTTTTGCATGTTTATTTGTTTTTAATCAATGGATTAAAATTGGTTTGATCTCACAATATGACTGGTACATGGTGGCAATCATGGTCAAAATTAGCTTCTATTCACTTATTCATGTATTTATTTAAACATTTGTCTAGTCAGAAATAGATTCATTAAGTACCTAGTCAGCACTCACAGGCACTTGGGATACAAGATGATTGAGATAAATATTGGAGTTCCCTGCAAATGGGATGGGTGGGGAAGAGGATACAGTGATGGATGTGTGAATAGGCCCAGAGCCATGTGGCAAGGAGAGCCATGGGGAACATCAGGCTCTCTGGAGCCTGCATCTAGAGCACCTTTCACAGTTAGGTTCTGCAGGCCTCCAGGAACAAGTGCTCACCAAGCTGAGACTGGAAAACAAAAATGCATGTGGGTTGAAGCCTACGCACAAGCTCATGCAGAGAGAGCTCAGTCAATCAATGTGGCTGTTGGAGAGGCCTGTGTTCCCTGAGGCAGGGCCTGTGAGTCTCTCCATCTGTCCCCTCAACCCCAATGTTCATTCTCCTGCCCCCTTTCAGATGAGAGATTTTCTAGTAGCTTTTCTTTTCATTTGCTGTTCTTGAACCTTGATCCTGAATAATCTTGTCCTTATTCTAAATAAATCCTGAATGAACACAATAGCAACTGTAATCTTACTGGCTTAGCTGTTTATCAATATTATACAAAACCACCTACTTAAGTTTTATTCCACCATTGGGGAAAAGGTGAGTAGTAACTACAACATTATGTGTTTGGCTCTATATTGGGGATATACATCTTTTCAGTTGTCCCATGGATAGGCTAAAGTCCACACGTGTACTTCTCTCTGTACTCCCCCCACCCTCTTCAGCAAGTAATCCTGGCAGGACCATGCTGTGACAGTGACTTGATCACCCCTGAATCCTGAGCAACGTATTATCAAATTATTTTTTTGTAGTATTTTCTTCAGCTTTGTACAAAACCAACCAATCAAAGAAAAGGAAAAGAAAGTGGTTGGAGTTGTACTCGCCTACATAATTTAAATAAAGTTCAGCTTTACCAAAGCTTCTTCAACTCTACCTAACTTACTAAAAATTGTTAAATACAATATCTGTTGTTAAATTTACTTGGTTATGGTTAAAATGTGAAAAAAAATTATCATTATTGCTTAAAACAAAACAATGGATGGTGGGAGATGTTATGCATTCTTAAAAATACTTTCTAAATGGGAGATCTCATTTTATAAATAAGGAGGAATTAAAGCAAGAAAGTAAGATTTTCTCTTCTTAATGAAATAATATTTTCCATTCAGGAAAACTTAATGTGTTTATGCTACTAACACATATTTTTAGTGGAATAAAAGATTTTTTGTAGTTATTCGTTTAAGGTGTAAGAATAAATACACAAATGATTTATTGTAGGGCATGTCCCAAATCTTAGAAGCAGGAACATAATTGATGTTTGATTAATACAGATGAGCAAGAAAGATAAAAATTTACTTTTCTTTTATGTAGTTAACTGTTTTCCTTCAATTATAGATTTTTATATAAAAATGGACTTAAGTTAGCTGCTGTATAGTACATGATGAAATTATCCTTATTTTTATAGCTCACCTATAAAAATATTAATAACATTTCAATGATAGTTCAGGGTAGATTTTTTATTTTTTATTTACAACTGTAGCCATTTGTACTCATTACAATTTATTTATCAAAATTCTTGCTTCAAATACAAAGCACCCATATCTTAATGTCTTTTTTAAAATTTATTCTTATTAGTTATATTTGACAGTAGAATGCATTTTGACACATTATATATAAATGGAGTATAAATCTCATTCCTCTGGTTGAACATGGTGTAGAATTACACTGGTCATGTAATCTCATATTTACACAGGGTAATAATGTCTGATTCATTCTACTATCTTTCCTACTCCCATATCCCTTCCCCTCCCTTTACTCCTCTATCTAATCCAAAGAACCTCTATCTTCCCTACCCTACCACCCTTATTGTGAATTAGCATCCAGATATCAGAAAACAATCAGCCTTTGGTTCTTTGCGATTGGCTTATTTCTCATATCATGATATTCTCCATCTCCATTCATTTAATGGCAAATGTCATAATTTTATTCTTTCTTAGGTTGAGTAATATTCCATTGTGTGTATATACCACATTTTCTTTATCCATTCATCTATCAAACCGTGCCTAGGTTGGTTTCATTGCTTAGCTATTGTGAATTGAGCTGCTATAAACATTGATGAGGCTTCTTTTCTTTATTATGCTGATTTTAAGTCCTTTGGCTATAAATCTAGAAGTGGAATAATTTGGTCAAATGGTGGTTTCATTCCAAGTTTACTGAGGAATCCCCATACTGCTTTCCATAGTGGTTGTACCAATTTGCAGTCCCACCAGCAATGTATGAGTGTACCCCCACATCCTCATCAACATTTATTGTTGCTTGTATACTTGATAATTGCAGTTCTGACTGGAGTGAGATAGAATTTCAGTGTTGTTTTGATTTGCATTTCTCTAATGGCTAGATATGTTGAACAACAATTTTTTCATATATTTGTTGTTCAATTGTACTCCTATTGTGAGGTGTCTGTTGAGTTCCTTAACCCATTTATTGATTGAGTTATTTGTTATTTTGGTGTTAACTTTTCTAGTTCTTTGTATATCCTGGAGATTAATGTTCTTATCTGAGGTGCTGATGGTAAAGATTTTCTTTCATTCCGTAGGCTCTCCCTTCAGGTTATTGATTGTTTCCTTTGCTTTGAAGAAGCTTTTAAGTCTGATTCCATTCCATTTATTGATTCTTGATTCTTACCTTTTCTGCTTAAGGAGTTCTTTAAGTTAAGGAAGTCAGTTCCTAAGCCAACATGGTGGAGATTTGGACCTACTTTTTCTTCTATTAGGCGCAGGGTTTCTATTCTAGTACCTAAGTACTTGATCCACTTTGAGTTAAGTTCTGTGTAGGGTGAGAGATAGGTGTTTAATTTCATTTTACTACATATGGATTTTCAGTTTTCCCAGCACCATTTGTTGAAGAGACTATATTTTCTCCAATATATGTTTTTGGCACTTTGTCTGATATGAGATAATTATATTTATATGGGTTTATCTCTGTGTCTTCTGTACTGTACCATTGATTTATATGTTTGTTTTGATACCAATGTTATGCCATTTTTATTACTATATCTCTGTAGAACAATTTAGGTTTAAGGGGAATAATCATATAATTATCTCAATAGATGTAGAAAAAGCATTTGAAAAAATACAGCATTACTTCATATTCTAAACACTAGAAAACTAGGGGTAGCAGGAACATACCTCAATATTATAAAAATTATATATAATAAACTCAAGGCCAATATCATTCCAAATGAAGAAAAATTGAAAGCATTCTCTCTAAGAACTTGAACAAGGCAAGGATGCCCTCTTTCACCACTTTTATTCAACATTGTCCTTGAAACTCTAGCTAGAGCAATTATACAGATGAAATAAATTAAAGAGAAATGAAAAGGAAAAGAAGGATTGAAACTATCACTATTTGTTGATGAGATGATTCTATATTTAGAAGACCAAAAACTTCCACCACAAACTTCTAGAACTAATAAATGAATTCGGCAAAGTAGCAGGATATAAAATTAACACCCATAAATCAAATGCATTCTTATACATCAGTGATGAATCCACTAAAAGAGAAACTAGGAAAACTATCCTATTCACAATAGTCTCAAAAAAATGATAAAATATTTTGGCATCAATCTAACAAAAGAAGTAAAGACCTCTACAATAAAAACTACAGAACACTAAAGAAAGAAATTGAAGAACTTAGAAGATTGAAATATTTCCCATGCTCTTGGATAGGCAGAATTAACATTGTCAAACTGGCCATATTACCAAAAGCATTATACAGATTTAGTACAATTCCTATTAAAATACTAGTGACATTCTTTATAAAAATAGAAAAAGCAATAATTAAATTCATTTGGAAAAATGGGAGATCCAGAATAGCCAAAGCCAAAGTAATTCTTAGCAAGAAAGGTGAAGCAAGAGGCTTCGCAATATCAGATTTCAGTTTCAAAAATATAATTTATATATATATATTATTTATAATTTATATACATATATATGTATAAATTATAAATTATATGTATATGTAAAAAAGCTTTATATATATATATAAATTTTTCAGTAAAATGAACCAGAACTCCATGGAGAAATGGCTGATTCTAGGACTGGAATTAGAATATGGGACAATAGCATCTTACAGTTCCAGAAAGTAAGGAAATGCTAAATACAAAAAACAAAACAAACATTGCAATGGGTTATGCCAAGAGCCTGTAGGAGTCACTTCCTAATTCTGGAACAATTGAAACAACAAAATAAACTAATAAAGCAATGTTAGGTTATAACCCAAAGTATAAAATACATATCCAAGAATCCATACTGATTAAATGATTAAATAAATGATAGATGAAACAAACATGTGTTGCAGATAATTTCCAAACAATTTATATAGATGCTCTGTCTGCCCATACAGAGATGGAACACAATGCCCTACTCCTTAAGTGTGAACAGCACATAGTGACTTTCTTCCAAAGAGTCTAGAATAGAAAGAGGAAGGAAAAAGAATAATGTTACAGTACAGAAACCTGACAAACACTATCTCAAGTCAGATAATCAAGGTATATATCAACAATAATATGCCATGTTGATTGTCTGTACCCTTTACATATCACAAGAATGGTGCTTTATCTTTGTGGTCTTCTTCCCCAGAACAAATTATCATGGTCTAATCATGAGAAAAACATTAGATGAATCCCAGTTGAGAGGAATTCTTCAAAACACATAGTCAGTACACCTCAAACCTATTAAGTTCATGAAAACTAAAGTCTGAGTAACTGTCACAGCCAAGAGAAGCCTTAGGAGATAATTATATGTAATCATTAGGCTAAAAGTAACATGGTATCCAAGAGAGAATCCTGTGACAGAAAAATGACATTAAAGAAAACTAAAGCAATCTGAATAAAGTATAGACTAAAACTGATAGAAATATGTCAGTATTGGTTCATTAATTATAACAAAAATAGATACTAATACGAGGAACTGGATGTGGGGTACACAGAAACTCTCTGTGCTGTTTTTGCAATTATTCTGTAAATTGAAATATGTTCTAAAAGATTCATTTTTTAAAAAAACTCATTGATAATGCTTATAAAAGAGAAATTCACTCATTTTTTGAGTTTAATTTTTAAATTTATTTCAATTGCATAGCAATTGTATATATTTATGGGGTATAATGTGACACTTCAATGCATGTAAACAACATGTGATGATCAAATTAGAGGGACTGGCATCTCCCTCTATTCAGACATACACAATTTCTTTATGTTGGGAATGTTCAAAATCTTCTCCATTCATTATTTTGAAATATTCAATTAATTATTGACAACCATAGTGATACTACTATGCTACAGAGCACTAGCAATCCATTTAAAATATATATTAACAGTTCAAAATCTGGAACAATTGAGTAGTTACTCAAGATTCAGTATCAAGTAATAGAAAAGAAACCCTCTCCTGAGTTTATATTGACTACTTACTGATTTGGATCATGGTGATTCTCTGAACTCACTGAATTTGTGTATGGTTTGACAACTCCAACCCCTTTCTTAAGAATATTGACAAGAGCTGGGCAACATGGCACACGCCTGTAATCTCAGTGTCTTGGGAGGCTGAGGCAGGAGAATCAGGAGTCCAAAGCCAGCCTCAGCAACTCAGTGAGGCCCTAAGCAACTGCAGCATCTCAGTCTCTGCCAACAGGCAACATCATTCCTTTAAAGATTACTTTCACTGAAGGGAATTTTCCATAAGAGAGAATTTAGATATCCAGCTCTGAGTCACAGCCTAGATTTCCTAATTGTTCCCTCTTTGCTTCAATTTAAGATGAATTATTTGCCAGACATGGAAAGTAGAAGTTAGTTACTTGGAGTCAAAGGAAGGGCCTCATGGAAAGATACCATCTTCCATACCTTTATCCAACAATCCAGTGATGAGCATCACCTACATGGCAGGCATTGGTGCAGGAGCTGAAGAAAGAAGACATAAATCTCTCCATTTTAGAGCTTACATTTTAGTGTGGAGAGACAAGTAATAGTAATTGTAAACAACAAGGTATTTCACAGTATGTTGCATGCTATGAAGCAAATAAAGTAGAAAGAAATTTTGGGGTAGAATCATCAAAGTTGAGCATGAGGTGTTAAAACAAAGAATTAGGTGAGGAACATTCCAGGCACAGGGAAAAACAAGACCCAGAGATCAAGGACCACCTTCATCTGAAGATCATCTCCCCAGGCAGACTAAAGCAAGTTTGCAGAATTACTTGCTAAATCCTGCAACCAGGGCTCTGGTAGAAATTTGGGGTTTTATCCTAGGGATAGTGGGAAGCATGAAAGGCCTTGAGTAGTAGACCTAATTTATGTCTATGAAGAAATTCTGCAACTTTGTGAAGAATGGGTTACAGGGAAAGCAAAAATACCTGCTAAAATGCTATTGCAATTGCTTTGAAAAAAAAAGCTAGTGGTAGGTTAGATTAGGAGAGTAGAAATGAGAATGGCAGAGAGATTGGATATGGTAAAGAATGGAATAAAGAACAACTAGTTTTTAATCTCACCTGGAAAAATTTAGATTAACTGGCTTTGTCCAGATTTAGATAACTTAATCCAGTCATAGCAGAAGAATTGATTCATTTAAAAGCATATCTAAGGTTTTCGGTCTTTGATTCCCAGCTAAAAGCATATTCTCTTTTTTGTAGCAAATTTCCAATATCTCTACACAGTAAAGTTGGAGTGAGACTCTCTGCGTGTTATTTTGTATAGTCCAGTTTCAAAAATACCAAAGGCCTTTCCCAATCACTGGAATACATCAAGGTTCAAACATCCCCTGCACCCACCTATCTGTCCAAAGTGGATCTACAGGAGGATATAGACACTACCTAGTCTCCCCCCCTGCATCCCATCAAACTCTCAGCTACACTGGCTATCCTCAAGTCCATTTGATCAATTATGAATACAGACTTCAGAAGGTCGATTATCAAATTTGAACAAAGTAACTGCAAAATTTTATAGACCTAAAAAGCTAGAACACCAAAATTTTTTTCCCCAGATTCTGCCTCAGAAAATGTATGCCCCACTTTCTCTCTTCTTCTCTCATAGTTTGTCTAGAAATTCTTCATCCGTGTGCAAAGTCTGGCTTTTTTTTTTCATCTTGAAATTGGCATCTTGCATATCAGAAGTGGTACAGAGTTCCCTGGATAGGTCTGGGGCGCCAAGAAAACACTGAGGATAATGAGGGTGGGGGGTAGGGAGTGAAGTTCAAGAGGATACAGAAATAGGAGACAAAAGAAGAAAAGCACCTTAAGATACAGATTTAGGAATTGTCTGAACAGCTGTTTGTTCAAGGTACTATCAAAGCAGCTGCTTTCTTAGCGTAAGCTCTATCTGACTTAATGTCTGAAGGATTTCTTTTTGTGAAATGACCAGCTCTCTCAGTTTGCCTTAAACTGCGCTTTTCTGACTTGAACAATGCTAAGCCACCACCTGCCTTTTTCCAACTAAACTCTGCTGCCAGCCACCTGCTGTAGGTCAGGCCTGACCTGAACTTGCCTACTGCCTTATAAATCCAACACATAGCTGAGTATCAATTATAAAACAGGCACTGGTACCCCAATTCTTCAACCTGGTTCACAGGAGAAATTGATAAATCATTTCTTAAGCTGGTTTTTAGTGTTTGAATACTCACTGAGAAAGGACAAGTGCCAACATTAGCCGTATTTTGATGACTCTAATTTTGTATGTTTTTCTTAACTAAAATCATACCAACAAATAAACAGCACAATACTTTAAAGTGTATAATATGATTATATGTTCTGTTTAAATAACAAAAAAAAAACAAAACAAAACAAAACAAATAGGATCTATCTTCATGAAACTGAAATTTTAGGATGTCACAAAAGAATATCAGTCTGTTCATTCAACTGAATATTTACACAGTTTTTCAAGTATAGTGAGAACAGAAATGAAAAAAGGGAATAGTCAACGAGGTGATTCAATTTTTTAAAATAGATTGAGTGGATTAGTTCATTATTGCCTTTATTTCTAATTTAGATATACCAGGATACCAAATAACATTTAAGAATTTGACTGTTTATAATCAAGTCATAGTCAAGGCAAAAACATCATATCAAGGCAAAAATGATAGATATCTATTTTATAAAAATAAATTTATAACTATAAATAGCCATTCATAAGAATGTTTTATATTTTCTGATTGAAAAATACATGAAATTTTGATTCATACCTAAATAGTTAAGCTAACATGAAAACCTAGCTTTTACTTAATATTTTAAAATGTTTTCTGCATTCAGATACTTCAAAGTGTTTCTTTTTTCCTCCAGGAACTGAAAAAAAAAACTAATATGTAACCAACTCTCAATTACCTACATTTGGAAAACTCACATTGGCAATTCTTCATAGAAACATTTAATTTCAGTCTAGCTTACCCCTGCCACCCACTTCTGGGTTGCTCCCTACTGCTGTCAATTGGCATGAGTTCAAGGAATGCAAACATATTTTAATATTAGTTCTAGCAAAGCATTAGCAGGAAGGTAAACCTCCCAGGGAAAATTCACATAATGTATTCTAAAATCAAATATAAAATGATTTTGGATTACCGGTACCACCATAGGCTTCCATTCAGACAGATAATTGAGAATTGACTATACAACTGTGTTCATAAACTATGGACCACACGTAGTCCATGGAAAAATAGATGAATTCAGAAACACAAATTAAAATAAGGAAGCCAGGAGGTGCTGTGAAAACAGTGGGTCTTCATAAAGAGAGAACTGGAGCTGACAAATGTTTTTACTTTTTCTTTCTCCATGAGACTATGAAGTTTTAAATGATATGCAGGCAGAAGCAGATGAAATTATAGCTCTCAGACACTTTATAATTCTGAAACAGATATGTGATTGATTGCAAGGTGGCATCGCTGCTGGCAGTTTTTGTCGGCACATTTTGATGATACAGTTTCTTAGGTGAACTTCAAGTACATCAGTGACACACACTACGTTTCAGACACATTGAATGATTTTGAAGCTAATAATTTATGAGAGCTTTTGGAGCAAGTTATTAGGTTTGAGTCAGGAGAGATTTATTTTGTTTAATCCTAGGTTCCTGGCTGTGTGTTCTGTTTATCTCATCTTATTTTGCTAGTAAACAAATATGTAAAATTTTAATGTAGATGTATCCCCTTTATAACAGTGCCTCATCTACCTGACAAGGTTTCCCATTTGAAACACTATGACTGCTTGGTGGTGTGGTAGACATTGTTTCTTGCAAAACAGACAGATAAAATGAATCATCTCAAGTTGCAATCCCATCAAAGAGAAGCTGAAAGGAAAATTAAACTATTTGTCCTTAATTAGGAGATTAAAGGATCATCTATCCCAGAATTCGTGAAATTCCAGGCACTATTATTTTAAGTTGAACATAATAGTAGTAGATTTTAGAAAATGAAGGACTCTTAGGTATTTAGAGGCTTTAAAGCCCTATCAGCAAATAAACAGCAATTCAGTGCTTTAAAATAGTATAATTATGTATCTTGCATAAGTAATAAAGAACCCATATGATCTTATCTTCCTGAACTTTAAAGTTCAGAATGTCACAAAAGTATTATCAGTCCGTTCATTCAACTGAATGCTTACACAGTTGCAAATAGAGAGGAAATGCAAATGTGTTGAGACTAGGTCTAAATCCAATTTTTCAGAAGGAGTCTTCAGACCATGTTTTATTTTCGGAACCTGCTGCATGTTGCATATACAAAAATTTTATTTACAGTAAGAAATCATTGATTATTTTTGTTAGAGATGAATAATAAAAGAAATTAGCATGCATAAATATATTTTATGCAATATTAAATCACTTTCTACACATTTTCTTAATAATGTTATATTTTTATACTTCTTGAACAAAGAAGTATAACCTCATACCCTTTGATTACTTCAAATGTACTAGAATATCTAAGAAACTTGTGCTCACAGTACAAACACAGAACCATTATTAAGTTATGCTTGTGATTAACTTACTGCTAAAAACATTTCATTCATTATAGTGAATATTTAATATATTCTACTGAAATGGCACCTTAGTGGCATTTAGATTTATGTAGACAGAGATCAGATGATACATTGTTTCTTTCCTTTTCCTTTGTTCCCCAAGAATCTTCAAAATGCCCTGTAGCCGGCTTTGCCTTTGGTTTGACTTGGTTAGGTTTTGGAGGACAGAGTTATTTCTATTGCTCTTGCCATATTTCATTGCATTTTTCTAAATCTTTTTTTGTGGCAGCAATATTCTTTGAGCCATCTAGATTCAAGACCTTAATCATTGGTCACTAAACCCTGTCCATGCACGTAAGTAGCCAATCCCCACTTTTTAAAAAACCTTACTGTCAAATATAATGAGATAGTCAAGAATCCCAATATATTTGAGAAAAGTCTCTAAATTCAAAAGGCAGATCAGTACACAAAATTAGAAAATAAAAATTAAAAAAGGAGAGAGGAGGAAGCAGAAAACTTCAAAAGAAGTATGAGTAATATCTTCAGAAACATAAGAGATATTTTATAGAGAGAGAATGAAATGACTTTGAAAAAAATGTCTAAAGCTTAAAGATTAAGTAAGATGAAAAAAATAAAGAAATCTCCCAGAAAAATAAAAAAAGAGAGAGAGAAAGAAAATGATCAATAATAGAATAAGTTATTGAGAGGGTCAATTCAAGACATATAATATCAAATTAATAAAAATTTTAAAAAGTCAAAAAGCACTAAAAATATATTTAAAAAAGAAATAAAGCAGTCTCATTCTGAGTAAAACTGTTGTTGAATTTCTGAACACCAGAGATAAAGAAAAAAAATCCTTGCCGAGTTAAGACTATTTACATTAAAGACAAGAAAATTAAACTTCAGATTTGTCTAGATACTGAGAACAGTGCCTGAATTATTTCAACTTAGCAGTTCAATACCTTTAAAGTGATATCTGTACAATAAAATCTTTTTAATTTTTATTTTTATCTTATTAAAGAATGCCTGATTTAAAATCAATTGAGAGGAGATCTCAGGAAAAGAAATTCCCAAGTTCCTGCCTTGGAAAGTTTTTTGAGGATGTGTATCACCCAAGCAAGAGGGGGTATTTAGAGACTCAATCTCATGAGAAAGAGAAAGTATTCTCACAATATTAATAGACACAGCAGATGAAAATGTGGAAATAGGCCTAGAATATAAACATTTTGAAGTAGAAATGTTATTGGAGTAAATATGATTTTATTGCTAATGTTTATTGATGAGCTCTGCTTCAGGTCATTTTTATACTGAAAGCGTAATTGAAAAAGGTGCAAGGAGGCATATAGGCAAGTTAATAATAACATTTGTTCTAAGTGTCTTTACCTTAAAATCAAAGCAAAACCAAAAAAAATTTACTAAATCCCCTGGGAAAATATATATTCCTGTCAGCAGAGGAAAGCATCTTGGTAGAATGATATCAATATGAGTGGCCAATGGTACAGAGACCTCTTTACAAACTTCTGTCCTTCCTAAGAGTGACCAAGAGAATCCTGAACCTTCAGGCTTGTTTTTCTTGAAGGCCACATAATTTCTTCACCTCCTCTTTCATACCCTTACCCCACACTCAGATCCCAGGAAGGGCTGCTGTATTAGAGATTCCTAAATAGGTCTGACCAGGGAGAAAGGACATTGTTAAAACTTATCTGGATTGCAAGAATGGGGATCAGCCCCAGGAGCTGCTGGCACTATTTCTGGAAAGAATGTTGTGCATTTATTCTCAGCTTAATGATATGAATTTGGAATGGTGCTGTTTTTCATCATTCTCGTCTTTGTTAATAACTGTCTGCTATGGGGCTGAACAGCAGGAATCAGAACTGCCTCCAGCCTACTGCCCCTCTCTCTACCCAGGTCTGCCATGTGCCAGGCTCCATGCTTAGCCCTTCAGATGTGTACAGACACATTTGGATATTTTTCAAAAAATGAATAACATAGTAGGCTCATCTTCTAAATCATTTCACATTTTCTCATACCCCAAATTCTTAAATAATGACCTGATTTACTCCAGATAAACAGCATAGCCTGTAATTGATCCCATTTCCTGTCAAAACATACTTTTGTTTCCACAGACCAAACTTTAAATATTCCTGCTCAAAATTTCCCTCTGCTTGGTGGGCAGACTTGTACCCATAATTTAATAACTTTGGGCAAGATAATCTTGTCCTGTTTTCTCAGCCTACAAAAATCAGGAAGCAGGATTAGATGCTCTATAAATATCTCCTCAGCACTAAATTTCTCTGATTCTAGTACACCTAATACCCAAATGTGATTTTAAAAAACCACACACATTTTTTTTCTCTTTTAACAACTTAAAGATATAATGCGTATAATGTGTCTCGTCAGCATTTCCCATGTGACAAGAGTGCTCCAAGTTCATTTTGCACTTCTGATTTTCCAATAAAGTGTTAGGTAACACTTTCAATTGACTAAGAAATGTGGTAACCTAAACAAAGGAGTTACAGTATATGAGAGACAGAATGTTTTAACTGAAATCACAAAATATCTATCAGAAAGTCCATAAAAGGGTCTACAGTAATGTTCTTAAGAAATGGATATTTTTTTTTACCAACATGGAATTCAAGTTAAAATAACAGTAATATCTTAAATTCTTTTAAGATGTCTAAATTACAGCTTATGAAGATTTTTTAATTGGATCAAAATAAATGACTAGCAGCAAAAAAAAATAATAATAATAATTAAATGATCCTAACCAAAGGTGGCACTGAAGTAGAAATCCATTTCTAACATCTATGGGCTGTAATCCTCTCTAACAGAATCACTGAAAGTCTTATACCAAAAGAACTAAGTGAGAAAGTGCTGTACAGCCATCTTTTTGTTATTGAATACCATAATTTGAAGGTTTGGAAATATCTTAGAAAAAAGTCTGAATCTGTATTGCAGATTATTCAGATATTCAGTGCATGCTCAGACTGATACATTGACACATATTGGATACCTACAGGGCTGAGGAACAGAAAATGACTAATGTAAAAAACAAATGTAATGTGACCACAAAGCTTCAGAAGAAAGAAAATGGATATTTAAGGACAGCATAGAGTATGTTGGAGTCTTTTATGTGCCATTACATGCATTCCTCAGTATATCACTAAGCAGTAGTTATCCCAATTTCATAGATAAATGAAGGAAGTCTTGGAGAGACTAAGAAATTGCTACATAATATGCCTAAAAGGGTAGTGACAAGTAGTGTTAGGGTGTGATTTCAGGTTTATCTAACATATGGACCCTGTCTTACCGCAAGCTACCCATAATTTAATAATTAATATTTTTTTCATGATGTCCTTTTTCCTGTAAGTATTCAGGCTCATTCACAATTACCTTTCAGATGATCGATGCCATTAAGTAGCTAATCACCAGGTAAGAAGCAGAGTAACTCTGCATCTATCAACAATACAGAAAATCTTGATGGATTTTACAAGATTTTTTAACACAAATGAGGAATTTTCCTTTTTCTTTTTCCCTCGGAAACAAATTATGGTGGCATGTTGCTGTTCCCTCATAAAAGAAGCAGAAATGAATTCTTACAAGTGTATTTTGGGTTACCCCAACTCACTTATCACTGCATTGAGTAAACTGTACTTTATTTCTGCTCTTTCTTCAAAATCTCATACAAACTCCCGAATAGGTAAACATGCATCTGGAAAATCAGAATGTGTTTTTACAGCTATAATTAATAAAAGTCTTACTTGACATAAATGTTGTGCCATTTGCAGTAGATACACACTCAGAAGCTGAAAACTCAGTGTACCAGCTTCACATGATAATGTTTAATGTGGGCTGATACTTAGGGCTTCCTGGAAATATGTTTTGATCCTTTTTGATCACACTAATAATACACTATGAGGCGTTGCTCTGTGGGATGTAGTTAAAGCTTATTTGAGCTTCGGAAAACCACTGGCACTTTCCTGGGGGGAAATATCAGAACATTTTTATTTTTATCTCAATCACTCCAGAAAACTTCATGGAGAATAGTCTCTGTCAGTGATATAGGGCAATTGTCCCAAATAGTATTTGAAAAGAGATGGCCTAAATTGTCAATATGCTGTGCTGGGAAATGGTGAATAAAAAGATTTGGTGGTAAATCTAAACTTTCTTTCAACTGAATGTGCTGGGTTAGTTTTTTGCTTTATTTTGGGGGGGAGGGGGAGTTTTGATTGTTTGTTTGCAAATAAAGCAGTTAATACATGTTTTTATCCATAGTATTTCCAGCAAAGATTGTAACTGAGAAGTTTTTCAAAATATTCTAAATGCTTTTCTTGATTCTTCATTCTTGGTTCAAGTGATTTGGGCATAAATTATTTACATGTGTGTATGTATGGGGGCTTGATAAGTGAGCACATATGGGTTAATATATTTGAAAGAACTTTAATCCCACCGCTAAGTAACAAAAAAAAAAGAAAGAATTTTATTCCTAATTTTGAACACCAGACAATTGCAAAAAAATATGTTCTAGTAATTATCAAAGAAATTTTCAAGATTTTCTGAACTTATTAAAAAAATGCTTATGACATACTTGGTGTCTGAAATAGTCAAATTGGTAAGACCTCATTCTTTAACAGATAACTACATTTTATTTTTCCAAGTTAAGAATGGCATGATTACATGGATAGAGGAGAACAGATTAAAATATATCATTGCATATCATCTTGTAAGCCTTTCCTGTGTCATTATTGTTTGCAGTATCTTTCCAATATCTCTTTATTGTTTGGAAAATAATGGTGCCATAGAAAGCCGATTTGCTTGTGAATGCAAAGGTTTTAATCCCTGACTCAGAGCCAGCATTAGTTCCCCCATCAGAGCTCCCTCAAAGCACTCACTGTACTCCTGTCTGCTTGTAATGATTTTCTATAAACCAAAAGCTTCTATGAGTTATTATTTTGAGGACATGCCATATCATGTCCTGTAGCTTTTTAGCATTTTTCATCACTGGAGGAAAAAAAACAGATTTTATTATTATGTTCTTCTAGATAGTTGAGAAGAGAAAGATTTACTGTGTAAGAGATTTAGGGAGAGAAATTGCTAGAGCAGGAGAGAAAGAAAATGCAACAGAATCACTTCCTCAGAACAAGCTTCAAAAGTACTGGAAATATTTCCATATTCAAATTTAGACTTCTTCAAACTGGATCAATCCCAACCAGTTTGGTCATTCATTTGATTGCATAATTTAAAGAGCTCCCTGGTGGACACACACACGCATGCGCCCACTCATGCATTCACAGGCATGCTCTTCCTCTGATGAGTCAGGATGAGCCAAAGTATGTTGATGGTGTTCCTGTCTCCCTGGCGAATAAAAATAACCCCATGCAAATCTCGATGAATTTTTGCATTGCTGAGACTTGCTTGATTGGAGTTATATTGTTCCTTATGGAGACATATATTTTAATAAATGGCCTTGGGACAATGAGGCAGGTCCCTATATCCTAGATCCTGAAAATCTAGAGAATTAGAACTCTTATAGCTCTTTCTCTCTCTCTGTGAAAGGTCCCTCCCTCCCTCCACCTGCGTATATTTATATTACATTACATTTGCAATTTGGTGATGGATGACAAAGATGTGGTCCTTGTCCTTGTGGAATTTAGAGTTTAGTGGATCATGCTGCCAAGTAATTAGTGAAGGGAATAAATGAAGCAGGAGAAATACTCATAATCCTGATGACTAAGCTGAAATTCATGTCTTTTGTCTTCAAGTGGCTCCTAATGCTGAGCAGCCATCCTACTATATCTGCCTACTGTCCTAGATGACTATACCCTTTACCCTCACTCCCAGCTTCTCCTGCCCCTCCACCACTGCCTTTGCCTCCATTTTTTACCTCTCTCCTCTCGTGCTATTCTAACTCTGTTTTACTCAACTTTTTCACTGCTGTGACCAAAAGACCTGACAAAAACATTTTTAGAAGAGAAAAAGTTTACTTGGTTTCAGAGGTTTTAGTCCATAGACAACTGACCAACTCCACTGATCTGTGCCTAAGGTAAGGTTGAGCATCATGGTGAAAGGGGGAAAAGAGCTTAGGATGTGACAATTAGGAAGAGAGAAAGTTACCTCATTGTGGACAAAATATATACCCCAAAGGTATGCCCCCAATGACTTACCTCATTCAGCCACACCCTACTTGCCTACAGCTAATACCCAATTTTAACCCATTCAAGTGGATTCATGCACTGATAAGGTTAAAGCTCTCATAACCCAATCATTTCACCTTTAAACTTTCTGGCATTGTCTCACACACACACTTTTGGAGAACACCTTATATCTATACTCCTTAGTGATCCTGGGTTTGAGTAATGAGGAGTGTTGGGAGTCGCCCCAGCTCCAAAGACTAACTTCCCCATCCCCCGAGAACAGCCATCCAATGGTGAGCCCTGCTGGCTCACCTGATCCTTACCCACCAATCAGACTAGCCCTGGTGGCTCACATGATCCTTGCCCACCAATCAGAAAGCACCCCATGCCAACTGTCAAACCCTTCAACTGTTAAACTGTCATAACTGTCAGACCATCCCCGGCTCTATAAATATGCAGAGCTGCCTCAATAAATGGTCATTTTCTCTGACGGCAAGCCTTGATTGTTCTTTCAAGGAGGAAGAATATAACTAGAATATCACAGTGGAACAATAGAATCTGAAGCCAGCCCAAGATGAGGAAAGACAGATGCTTTCAACTGAATAAATATTTGGAACTCAAATAATTCTTTGAAATCCAAAGCCTCTGATCTTCACTTTTATTATCTAAGGCCCTGCAGAATGGCTATGGGGGTCCTACCTGATCTGTCAGTTGTGTACAGGTGGAAAAATAAATGACAAAAACAAGTTTAGTGGGAAGGTCTGAGAAAGAGTAAACTTGCTTCCTGTTTATAACTTATTCAAGTTAAGTTTTATCAATAAACTGGCGATACACCATGCATAATTGCATGTATAGAAATACTTGAATGGGGGCTGGGGTTGTGACTCAGCAGTAGAGCGCCGGCCTAGCACATGAGAGGCACTGAGTTTGATCCTCAGCACCACCTAAAAATAAATAAATAAAATAAAGGCATTATATCCAACTACAACTAAAAAAAATATATTAAAAAAAAAGAAATACTTGAATGATGTGCAGGATAATCATGGTATTGTTATTTATAATGAAGGCATAAACTGAAATGATCCAGAAGATTTTAGTCCATCTTTGAATCTAAGAAATATTTTCCCTAGAATTAAACAACAACAACAACAAAAAATTCTTATTCATGATTATTGTCCTGACCTAAAAATTCTGTTCATTTCCAATGCCCACTTCCCATTTCCCTCAGTGGATATTTTAAAATTGTTTTTCATTAGTCTTCTGAATTGTTTCAGGGAGAAAAAAAAGTATGCCAATGAGAAGAAAATGCTTGATGCACAGTAACGAATCTCAGACTTTTAGAAAGAAAATGTTTCTTATTGAAGTTAGAACCTGTTAAATAGTCACTTTGAAGTAGGAGCCTATCTGAAGCAAGTTGTCTTTAAAGAAAAGGACTTCAATGGCCAATCTAGCCCCCAGAGCTTTATTCCAGAATGAGCCTTCAGTTTAATTTTTGTATTGGGATCTACTGTAGAATCAGCTTACATTGTGTACCTTATCCAGATTAAATGTCATCACATAAAATTAGTAAGATGTGGAATGTAACCAGTGATAATTTTACATATTTTACCACTCTTCATGGTATTTAATATGAACCTTTCCTAGCATATTAGTTTTTATTAATGGTAATGTTGATGAGTGCTGACACTTACTGAGCCATTCCTGTGTGGTAGGTGGACCAAGCGCTCTAAACATATCACCACATTTCATCCTCACAGCCATGGGTGGGGACTATTATTTTTCTCACTTTACAAATGAAAAATCTAAGAATTTCAGAGCTTCATAGTGTCACATTGCTAGTAACTGCCTAAGTTGGGATGTTAATTGAGTCTCATTCTAGGATAATATTATCTTAGCCACTAAAAATTAGCTGCTTCTCATTCTAAGTAAAGTATCCTATTTAAAATATTGTCTTTGTCTTAATACTTATGATTGGTTTATTTAAGGTAAGACCAGTGTATAGAAATTTGAAAATAAATTTCAATAAATCAATAGGCAACCCTAGTTAATTAATAAAAACAATTATAAAATTTGAGCAAATTAGTGTTTTTTTACAGCTTTATATAGAAAATGACCTCTTCTCCCAATCTGGACTTTTCCTTGTGTATTAATCAGGGGAAATCAACTTTGTAACAAACACCCCCATCATTTCAATGGTTAAATATGACAAAGGTTAGTTCAAGTTCAGGTAGTAGTACAACACAAATCAGTGCATTTTCTGTTCCAGGTATTCAGGAACACTTGCTTTTTTTTTTGTTTTTGTTTTTGTTTTATGTGTGATTCTAACAGCTGTTAGGGCTTTGGAATTTTCTTCCTATTCTGTCGATTTGACCAGGCACTGTAGGAAGAAAGAGAGTAGTAATAATCAGGCTAGAAGAGACCTGAAATTGGCATCCATGTGCTTCTGTCCACACATACCAGCTAGAACTCAGATACGTGACCACATACCTGTGAGGAACACTAATACTGAAGTCTGGCTGTGAGCCTAGAGGAGAGAACATAGATATTAGTGAAAATCTAACTAGCCTGTCTCTGCCATGGTTTCATATTGACAGGAATTTTCAAAAGCATTCAGAGATCTAAAAACAATTTCCCAGGTTACCATGTGTTGACTAATCCCATTCAGAACTTATATTCTTAATATATTTGTCTTTAATTTTTTTGTTTTTGCTCTGAGTCTACAGAGTACATAAATTGTATTGCTAATAAATTTAAAAGCTACAGATAACAATTTTTAAATTTATTTTTTGTTTTCTTCCCTAGACAAATTTCCCATGGCTTTTATACCTATATATATCTTCAGTACTCTACAGATTTATATATATGTATATATAAGAGAGAGAGTACAAGGCTATAAGATGTGTGTGTGTGTGTATGTGTATATATAGATAGATTTAGACATATATGGAATTGAAGTAGAATTTTATGCTTAATGTCTTTACTAATTGTGTGTTCAGTATATTCTAATTTATTTTTTAAGTAGACAATATATAGTATATAAATTTTACAATACAACCTTATAAATATTTAACAGTAATTTATAAACTTTAATTCACATTAACGTAATCATGTACATTGACATTCTAACAGAGTTAAGCAACTAGATTTGAGAATCAAGAACTTAAAACTGTTTCAAGATTTACATCATTTTTAAAAATGAATACTCTGCATTATTTTTCTGTCACGACTGATTTTTTAATATCCCCTCATAGTACAAATCATTATTTAGTATTTGAAGATAGACAATGTAATATGTACACTGTTTTATTTTACTACCCCACCTCAATACTGTTTTATTATGGATTATTCATACTAAAGTGTTGATGCATTTTTTGGTAAAATTAATCTGTTATTCTTTTCTCAGTGGTTCATTACCATGAGACTTCAAAACATTTTTCATTTGTTCTTTTTGGAAATTGTGTATTGTCTTCATTTTTTTAAGTTGAGACTTTATAACTTGCAACATCTCAAGTGCATAGTATACCAAATTCAGTTTAATGAGAAAATGTAACCTTGTTTACCCTATAAAAGCTTTCCCAAACTCTTTGATTTCATATAATATTGTCTATTTCCCCTACAGCTTTGGTATAAAATCATTGTTATTAATGATGGTTTAGTCATAAATATATCTGAAATTTTGACTCTAGTGTTCAGTATTTCACATTCTATACTATTTCCCTAGCCCTCTTGGTCAAAATTTAAAATACATATGATCAAAATAATAAAATTGAACAATGATATCATGTGAGGCACAGAAGAAAATAGGCACATAGTATTATTTGCTTAATGAATAAATAAGAATGGAGAAGGGTACCTCTTTTTTTTTTTGTCTCCATATGTGTACAGGAAACAAGGTCAATGGGCCAAAGGTGAGAATTTAAGAGACAATGGCTAGCCCTCCATTGCAATTGAAACCCATTCTCACTTTGGGCTGCACTATATATGCCACCAGATCCAAAAGTAGTAGACTGTTTGAGTGGCAGCATATGCCTGTATTCAGCTTGGGAGTCTGAGAGAGGAGGATCACAAGTTCAAGGCCAGCAACAACAACTTAGTGACTTATTGAGATCCTGTCTCAAAATAAAAAGCAAAAAGTGTGGGGGGATGTAGCTCAGTAGTAAAGCACCCCTGAGTTAAATCCCCAATACAAAAAAAGGAAAAAAAATAATAGACAGTTTTTCAACTTTAGTGTATTAGACTGTAATTAAAAGTTAAATAAATGATGTATCATAGCTATTATTTTTAAGGAATTTAAGATGTGGATTTATTCCATGAAAATTGAGTGTAGTGGCAAAGTACACACCTCTATAAATATTTCTACATGAATTGAATTTTAGAAAAATTAAAATAAAGTAAAGCTTCCTGCTGGATGAAGTAAAGCCAAAATGAGAGAGTGAAGGAATTCCCAGGGTCTGAGAAAGTTTAAAGGGATATATAGTGGTTCATGTTTTCCTCCAGTAATTACTGAGCCAACTGTATTCTCTTTAAATGAGACTGTGAATCCGTTCCATTTAATGGTTTCCAAAGCAGTTGGGAGATGTGACCCTCTGGAGATTTTGACAGGATTTGATTTTTGATGCCTAAGTACTATTGAGAAAGTTCAGGTATTGAAGGAGTGTATGAGAAAATCTATATGGAAGATCAATTTCACAAGTACTTTGTAAAAGCATCAGACAAGAGTCTCACTTGACATAGAATATAGAAGTTCTATGCCAAAAATTTGTCAACACACTCGATCTTGTGGACAAAAATATAGATTTGAACTTAAGAGAGTATGATGTCCTGTCAAAGCACTGATCACCCCACAATTGAGTTCAACAATGAATTCCAAGAGGCTTGTAAAACCCTCTGCCGATGGGATTGCCGACATGAATAAACAGTTCAGTCACAGCTCAGCTAAGATATGAATCTGGATCATGACATGAGTAATAAATTAGTATATGAACGATTCAATACAGGATTATAAACTATTAGCCGAGCACTTATGAAAACATTCTTTCATAAACCATTCTATAATCCAAGCAGACAGTTTTCTGTCAGTCCAAGGGGATGCATTTATGGAGGTACAATGGGAGGACCCCTCTATATATTAGTGGTGGCAGGAAGGCCTCTGTTATGAGGATGTAATGTTTATCAACAGTCAGTGTTCTGCAAAGAACATGTACCTACCTGGCAGTTTTCCAAATGCATAAAGAGCAGATCTATATGGCTGACTGCAGCGTAGTGTAGGCCAGGAAGAAGACATTTGAGTTAATCAAATTTTATGGTTAATAGATACCTTGCATACATGGACCACTTTCAAGGAATTAAAATCCAATAAAATCTAATTTATGCAAAAATATTATAATCATGGCTTAATATTTGATAATTTCAAAAGCATTTGAGGAACTTACAAAGCCTCAGGAATATAATTATGAATCTTGAAGACTATTTTACTGTAAATATGTTATAGTGCTGGTTAGTTGAGCTTTCTGACAGCCAGCACACAGAACCATCCAACCTTTGTTTACCTTTTATCGTTGATATTTCAGAGGGTGGCTGTGAAGACTTACTTTAAGGATTTGATTTGCTTTTCAAATTAAAGAAAAGATCCACAATTCCAGTAAGTATGGATAAGCAAAGTGCTTCCTAAAGGGTAATTGGAGTAATTATCCACTGATGATGAAGGGGGAAATACAAGGATTTAAATTTTATTTCTTCTGATTCTTTCTTATAATCTACTGAATATTCAATGATTTAATCTTTCAAACTAAAAAAAGTGTTATTTTAAAATTATAGTTAAATAAAGTTTGGGCATACTGACCCATAATGGCAAGTATGTATAATCTGCTTGCCTATTTTAAATTATGGCTCATATTTTTCTCATTTTTCTTTTTCCTATGAGATTGTACATAGTAGCAGCACAGAGCAGTGATAAAAAGTGTTTCTAAGCTCTAAAAAGGACTATATTTGAATCCCACCCAGCTCTATCAATTACCATTTCTGTGATGGGGGCAATTTATTCAAGTTCTTCCAGTCTCTATTTTCCTTGTATAAATATTTGTAATAATAATTGCTCTTTATTATTGAAATGATGAAATCATAATAATTTCAATAATAATGTAAACAATCTAGAAAAGGGCCTAGCATATATCAAGTGATCAATAAATGTTAGCCATGTATATATTATCATTATGGCTACTACAGTATCAATTCTGAAAAGACAACTTCATGCCAATGCCATTATGTCCATATCTGTGCATTGACACCTACTCTTTCCTCCACCTGGGAATCTGCTCTCAACAGTTGACCAGCCCAGCTTTTGCCTATCTTCAAGATGCAACCCTGACCATTCTTGGTTAAGCTTCCCTGTGTAGAGGATCAGTTACCACCTCCTTCATGTCTGCACTCACCTTATATAAGCCTTTATTATATTTAAGGTAACTTTGGATTTGAAGTGTCTATTTGTTTGTCCCTTTTATGAGATTTTGAGCTTTTTCTGCATGGTGGATGTCCTCTCACATATAGAGTCATTTAATAATAACCACAGACTTCCTTGCTTGCTGAAATAAAGGTATGAACAAAAGTTGTACCCACTAATTTAGTGAGCTTAAAGACTTTTCATGTTAAAATGTGGATCTTGTTATTAAATGTGGTGATCTTCATTTTCTAGGATAACAATAGCATGTTCTGTCTTTTATTTAATGGTTTAGTTGGACTACAATGATGAGATCCCATAAACTCAGGGGCTTACCAACGAAAACCACAGTCTTCTCAGTGTGTTCCCACAGGGCAGAGAGTCAAAGGAGTTCTTCTTAAGAAAGCTATTCATTCCATTCACGAGGGCTTCACCTAACCATCTACACAGGTCCCACTTCCCAATACCATCACGTTGGGATCCCTGATCTCAATGTATACATTTTGCAAGGACACAAAGTTTCAGTGCATAGCATGGGTGTTGACATGTTGGCTTTTTAAAAACTTATTTTTTGTCAGTTCATTATAGATACACATATTATAATTTGTGTATCTATCCATCCCCAGTACTTCCCTTTTCCTACTTTTTAATTTTTAAATTTTTTTTTTAGTTTTAAATTATATATACACAGAGCAAAATCCCAGCATCACATAAGGGCTTACAGGGAAGGTCATCCTCTCCTCCAGCCACATGCCCATTCCCCTGTTACATCCCAGGGATAAATTCTCTATTTCTGGGTTGAGTGTGATTGTGTGCATATACCACACACAAGTTCTTATACAACTGGGTGCCCAGGGGACATGGCAGGTTTTACCTTATTTTTTTTTTTTTTATGTTTTGTGATGTTGTTTTTCCATACTGGCAGCACAATTGATGGACCCGTTTGTTAATAGCTGCATGGTATTTTATTGTGTGAGAGGCCATCGCACCAGAGTGAAGTTCCTTTGGCATAGGAAGCCCCTGGGGAAAGCAAGGCCTTTTTACCTGGGAGGTTTTCCTTGGGAGCATTCGTGGAGTGGTTTTTCTATCTTTTTCCTACTCATAGAGCAAAGGAGACAATTCAAGAGGGCATTGCTCTAATGGTCCATGGACAGTAACATGGCAGGGAAGATGAAGACTGTGACCTCTCACAAGTGAAAAATCTTTAGCTTTTAATGTTGAAAATTTCAAATAATATGTAGTTTATGTGATTTGGAAGTGTGTGATGTAAAGAAAGTTTCGATTATATGCTGTGTGAATGAACCAAAAACTTTTTTGAGTGTAATATTAAAATTGGAATTGGGGGCCTCAGAGTATATAGCTCAGGGGTAGAGCTCATGCTTAGCATGCTCAAAGCTCTGGGTTCAATCCCCAGCACCAAAAAACAAAGAAACAAACACAAAGTGAAATTGCAGCGAAGTGTAGCCTTTTTAGTTAGCACTTAAATTGTTTTTTCCTGATGAAAATATTTCATAGTAGAAAATTTAGATTTGTGAAAAATCAAAAGCAAAGATAGTGTTTAAGATCATTAATGATTTTTACCATCAGGGTAATTGATATTAACTTTCATAAGCTTCTGTGTATTACCACATTTTAAGTTGCTGCTTCACTTAGATGTTTTGAACATAACCAATTTAGAGACCTAATTTTAGACATTTATTTCTAACATATAATAGAGCATCATTAATAACAGCGATGTAAGCCGACGTCTTCTGTTACTTGAAGAGAGATTCCTTATTATTATTTAGTAAAAGCAGAATTTCTAGTTCAGAGTATGAACAGCATGGTTAAAGCTTTGGATATTGATTAATTTCCTAAATTTTCACTTCTATTCTGTTTACCTTGTCTATCATTCAGTAGAAACACAAAGTTTTTGTACCTTATAACTCTACAACAGAGAAAAAATATTGTAGGTATTTCAGGACGAACTGAGTTATTCATTATAACATTAATAATATACATTCATTAATTACTAAACTCACAACAAACTTATAAAATGAGTACTATTTTTGACTCTTTAAGAAAGAATGATAATGAGGCACATAGAGGTTGAGTGACTTGCCCAAAGATGCAGAGCTATTAAATAAATTAGTAGTACAGCCCATGTTGAAATCTAGGTACAGCCAACTTCAGGAACTAAGCTTTTCCAACACTGCACAACATAGGTCACATCCAGTGTGCTTAACTCTAAAGTGATACCAACAATATCTACTTACAATTATGCCATTAAATTATGCCTCACTTCTTACTCGGTATCTTGCATGAAAAGGAATTTCAATAAAAAACATCTTTTCCTACCCTGTCCATCTCTGGTCAGATCAACTCTCTGGTCTGAAAGTGTAACATTTTAATAAGAGTTCACAGTTAAACTCAGTCAATCACTATCTTTGACCTCCCATAATTTGCAAAATATTTTTGTATCCTTAATGAAGGCACCCATTTACATAAGCCACAGTTTCCTGCTGTGCAAGTCATTGGTATTAGGCAGGTTCACCTTTAAAGTATTAATGAATCTCTGCTTTTTTCTGTGTAATATCTCAGTGGGCAGCTTTGAGGCTCTCTGATCAAACTATTCTCTCATCAAGGGAGTTATCAGTGGAATTCATCGATATATGTCTAGTCCAGTCTGATATCCTTTTATCCAAGGGCCTCCAAATCCTTAGATATATATCAAGTGAATAGTTCAGCTTGCTTATTTATTTTTGACTGTCACTTTGTACCTAGAGAATTTATAACCTGTTTATACTGTTCACAGCCATGGCATTGTCCAAAGTGGAATTTTTGTTATTAATCAAATGATTCCCTAAATTACATGTTACATCTTCTTCCTAAAACTGTTTCATGTTCTTCATTGGAGAGCAAACTGCAGGATGGTGGAGTGTGGGCAGCCAGAACTAACACCGTTCTTGCCAATAGATGGAAACACCAGACATAACTTCAGTTTTCCATTAATTTTCAAAGTCATGTGTTTGTATTTAAAGTCAGGCTTTATAAAAGACATATATAGAGAGTGAGTTTTACTGAATCGCTGCTCTATGCCATATAGTATGTTAAGTCTTTAAGATTCATCAATCAAGACAATCCTGATCAAGAAAAAAATAAATCTTACAGCATAGCAAACTGATACATAAACTGATAACTACAATACAGTAAGTACTTTGCTAGAAGTGCAGACAGAACATGGTAGGGACACAGAGAATAATATGTAGCCAAGTCAGAGTTAGAGGGTAGTATGATGGTTTCCCATAAAAAGAAACACTGAACTAAATCTTAAAGAATTTACCCACTATGCATATGCTTTAACCATCTATTAAAAATATTTACATTTGTTATTCTATTTCTACATTATCTAGAACAGTTTCCTACTAGAGAATAATTGTAGTTAATCAATTTTTATATACAAAAAAATCCATGATACTAGTGCCTAAAAGTGAAAAATCCATATTTTGTTAGGCACAAAGCAATCATTCAATCCATTAATAATATCTAGAGAAGTTTTTAAATGCTGGAATGAAGTGCAGTGCATACTAGGTGATCACAAAATACTTGATGCATTAGCTTATATAAAATTAGGCACACATTCGTCACAAACATACCATTTTAAATTGGAGAACTGGGGATGGAAATCATACTCCTACATGCAGAGTAGCATCGCAAACTATTTCTGTATGACACTAGTTTCCCCATAGACATTTACTGATGTTTGGCAAAGAAAAAAAATGTTTTATATTCAAATGTTTTAGGGAAATATGAGGTGAAATAAAGTTAGTAAGATTTCCTTTGTGCAAGATTTCTTAGAACTCTAATGTTATGTCATAAATATTATGTCAAAAATATCATGCCATATTTTCCTACAATTATTGATAAGGGAAGTGGGAGCTTTCTCACAATACCTACTAATACGCAATACAACTAATTTTCAAAAATACTGTTTGGGCAATCCTGACATAGGAAATGAAGGACACATTTCTGGAAAGTGAACTATATATTTGCCAATGAACTCAGTGTCTTCCAAACACATGTTTAGAAAAAAAAAAGAAAGAAAGAAACCCTTTTCTCTGTTACTAGATTGAAACTCAATCCTAGGCTTCTATTCCACTTGATTGAAGAGATCTTTATTTAGTCAATTCCTAGTAAGCTCAACTTCAGGTTATAATACTATCAGTTTGAGATTTTTTTCCCTCTTCCCCACCCTTCTCAGAATAGGATCAAAGTGCTGGGGAGCTTACGTGGGATCATAGCCCTGGGAGGGGACATATGGTTCTCATCTGGTAACTGTCCACACAGCTGCCAGCTGTGGTTTACACAGCCCCAGCTGGTTTTCAGTTGTTGTTATTCTTCCTCGAGATGTCTGCCCTTACATCTGGCTGCCCCGCCACATGTTCACACCACATCCACTCCAACAGCACCTCCTCTTGACTCAAAGGCCCCTTCAGGTCAGCCAGCTCATTCTTCGCTAATTTCTGGGCCTTTCTCAGACTTGTGGGAAAATGAGGCTGCTCCACCGTACCATTCTAGGTCCTTGGGATGTTTGCTGAGGCTGCCTAAGACTCTCTCTGCCTCTGAGACTGCTTCCATGGCAACCAGTGCAAGCAGCTACCTGTGAAGACTCCACGGAGGAAGCCTCCATTCTGGTCTCCCCAGACTGACTATGGGGCATTGACTCATCCAACCTCTTAAAGAAAATTTGACAGGTAGTAGGGTTGGGGTGTGAGGGATTATTGTACATAACTGCTGTGTACTTGGTGCTTTCCAATAGAGAAACTATCCGAGCCTATGGGCCAGGTGGAATATGTCTAAAAGGTATACTCCTTCATCACCTGGAAGAATCACATTTAAGAAATTTATTAGTCTAACTCTAGTTTTATGCTTTTAATAAATTCTAAGGATTTAGTTTATAATTTAAGAAAGACTTCACAAAAATATATTTACGTGCATTCTGTGCACATTTTTTGCAAACGGAGATTTTATGTTGCCTTACATACATTTAGCAAAAGAGTGAAGCCTAATGGACACTAACAAATTATTTGATCACCACATTAGGCAGATGCCTTTGAATGGATAGCTTTGCAACTAAGTAATACTAATTTCTCTCCTATGGAGTTTTTTGCCAAGACAGCAAAAGTGATTTTAAGAAGACAATTCTGATCTGGGTGCTAAATAAGACAATGAAACATCCTTTATTTTTCTCAATACAATTTTTTAGTTAGTGTTAAAAAGAAAGCAGAATTATCACAGTACATGAGTGGGGTGTGTGTGTGTGTGTGTGTGTGTGTGTGTGTGTGTGTGCTTACAACTGAGCCACATCCTCATCACTTTTTATTTTATTATTAATTTTTTTTTATGTTGACACAGGTTCTCAGTAAGTTGTGGAGGCTGGCCTTGAACTTGTGATCCTCCTAACTCACCTTTCTGAATAGCTGAGATTACAGGTGTGCACACCATACCCAGCAAGTATCTTCATAAACTAGAAATTGATAGTAACCCATGGAATAAAAATAGACTAACATGTTTTGGGTGCCTGCTATGTACAGAGTATTTCTATGTACAATATTGAAATTAGATGGGTACTATTATTCCTTATTGTACAGGTAAGGAGAACCAGGATTAGAAAAGTAAAATAGGATGGTGAAGCGTTTATCTCCATCTGCTGTTGACAAAGCCCAGGGCTCTTCCCATCAACTTGCTTGTCAGAAACCCATGTTCCCTAGAAGATGCAAAAGGTGGGGAAAAAAAATCACATGCTAGGAAACTCACTGGGTTTCTTCAAATTTGAGTAAGGAGTTATCAGGCATCTAGAAGCCTTTTACCTCAGCCCTTTTTGAACTGGTAGGTTTGGGGGCATGGTGTTCCCCCATGAGGGGTTGTGGACAGCCATTTGTGCTTAGTGCTCCCTTAAGTATTTAAGTACAGCATTCAGAGGTCCATGAGTCCATATGTGTCCCTTGTCATCTCAGGTCCTGGGTGACCTTTCCTATCCCACCCAAACTCCTCTGGGAATTCTAGTACGTAGGAACTTTTCCTGCCCTCTGGAACTATCTTTTGCTGATTTCTATGTTGGCCTCAGGCACTAGAACCCTCACAAAAAAGTCTGATACTTCATTCAATTGTAAAACAGACCCATTCCCACAATCCCTTCTGAGCTACCAAGATTTCTCCTAGGAGCAGGCTTTGTCTCCTCTTACAGGAACAGCATGTCCTTGTCACACTGAGGCACCTTGTAATTTCAGAACACTTTGTGGGATGATAGGAACAAGAGACCTCAGCTTTCCAAGGACAAGGACTGTTGTTGTCTCTTCTGTTCCTTGGTATGACCCGAGTACCTGGCACACAGTTTGCACTTAAAAACTATTTCTCAAATGCACAGTAACAGAAAGCATAAAGATTCTGAAAGCAAGTTTTCCCTGTCACCCAGTTCTTTCCCATTTTGCTCTCTGGCCCTCCAAGGTAAGAATGTGTGGATATCATTCACCAAATTCTTTTTTAAGCTTCTTATTGAAATCAAGTGGATGTTTGGACCATTATTAAACTGGGAATTAAAACCTGATATTCATATTCTAAATCCCGCTGCCCCTATACTGCAACTTTGGAAAGTTTTGTGTGTTTTAGTGTGCATCTGTTTATTTCCATGAGTGGATATTTCCATGAGGGTATGTGAGGATTGTAGAATCTTTGTAGTGAAGAGTTGGCCTGGTCTCTAACTCACTCCTCCACCTTGGGCTGGTTCCCCTTTCTCTGTGGATTTCTGCCTTGCGTGGTAGCATTTACCTGAATTCTCACTGATGATACATCCCATGTTAAGTATCTAAAAGCCACACTAACCCTGAGAAGTTTTCGAAGCCCTGAAGAGCAGGCCTTTCGACATTTTCTATTGTTTGGACTTCTGCCAGCCAATGAAATTACTTTTGGTCTCAGGATAGTTTTTCATCCTGCCACTAGATGTCAGGAACAATAAGAGTCAGCTTGCATCTGCATTATCCGAAAAGAACAGCATCCAGAACTATGAGTTTTAATCTTTCTCAGGACTGAAAAATTCATTTATTTGGTAACTAATTATTTATTGAGCACCTACTATGTATTAGCCACAGTTTTAGGCATTAGGATGCATCAGAGAACTCGTAACAGAGACAGAACTAATTAAAACAGGGAAGGAATAGTGGAGTTTGGTGGTACACACAGACAAGAAGGGGTTAGGAAACGGGGGGGGGGGGTGGTAATGATCAGAAAGGAAGCTTCTGGTAGGCAAGGCAGAGATGGGTAGCAAGCACCCTAAGGCAGAGGTCACAAAAGGCTGGTGTTATTTGGAATCTTTCCCTCCACAGACATCCAACAAAGAATGAGGTCTGCAAGAGATTGACTGGGGAAAATCCCCTCTAAAGGGAAAAGGAGGTGGAGCGAGAGAAGTTGGGGGCAAAATTGAGGCCACTATGAAGTTCTGACCCTGTGAAGCAGAGGGAAGAGGCAGGAACACTGGTCATCGGACAACAATGTCTTACTTTGTATGGCACCTTGATTGCCAGACTGATGGGAGACCCCAAGCCCAAGGTGTACAGCTGAGGAGTCTGTGTCCTTTAGGAATGGGGTGATACTAGTCCCTTGCTGGGCTGTCTGGGGGCATGCTGGGGATTTATGGGCTCACTGGGAGAGAAGATTGAGAGAGATCATAGCAAATGCTGTTCCTCAAGTGTTCATCATAGAAGAATCTGAAAGGTCCAAATTTCTTTGGTGGGAAGCTAGAGATGGGAAAGTAGAAAGGTAAGGGACTAGGAATGGGCTGCCTACATTCACCAGATAAAGCATTTCTGAGTCAGTGAACAGAGTATGCATCCATTAAATGCTGTTGATTTTTTTTACAAAAATTATTCTTGTTATTAATCCTCAGTAAATAGAACTATATATTCTTGAATAATAAATAATTAAAATGATAAAGCAAATCATTTCTTCTTCCTAATACCAATCTCTATTTTCACTAAGCATAAATTTCTGTGTATTTTGTTCCATCCTTTATGTCATATGAGACTTTATTACATTTATGACATCACAGACATAGCCCAGAAATTCCACTTTCATATTCTACATATTGCTGTCATCTTCCCTTTACTTTTTGAGAATTAAAAGGGAAGAAAGAAAACATGCCTGTATGTTCAGCAACTATGATTATAAGTCTCTTTATAAATATTGGCCAAATAAGAAGTGGGTCCTTTTATGGCAATTGCACAAGTTTATCTTGTATTTCATCTACAGAGATGTTGCAAAAGCTTGCAAACAATAAATAAATTATTATTAGTATAAAATATGAAATTAAGCAAGTTTGTAAACAACTTGAAACTGCTATCAGTTTTGGAGATTTGCTTAGCAGCTCCCAAAGTTTGAATGCTTCAATAAAACTTTCCTAAAATCAATCCTGAACAATTGGGCTGAGTTTCATGAGAAGTAACGTGTCAAGATTCTCAGTACTTCCCACAGTGGCTCAGAGAGAAAATACCAACAGGATACGATTTTTATTTTTAATGTATTATCAACTTTTTTTTCCTATTTGGAAACATATTAAAAACTTGTAAACTTTAGTATACAATAAAATACTAAAGTTTACAAAGCAACAATATGTTCAGTTAGGAAAATAAAAAACACATTAAAAATTTGTTTTCAGTTTCCTTATAACTGCCTTATCACTGAAAATAGCAATATTCTCTTTAAATACCTTTTCTCAAAGAAATGTGAATTTTTAAATTAGTTTACCATGATCACATGACTAATCATTGTTTTATTCACATAGAAAATAATTATCTGGTAATAATCATATAAAACCGTGAATCCTTGCTGATAACATAAATTCATAAAAAAAGAAGAAGAAGAATAAAATATAGAAAATGAATGTTTAAGAAACTACACTCAAGTGCCACCTGGCCAAGTTCTACCCTCCCTCTTTCTGTCTTTTTCTGTCCTGCTCTCCTTCTCACTCTACTTTGCTCTTCTCCCTTCCCCACTTTGTCTGAATGCACAAGAATTTACTGTCAAAATTTTAACCCACCCAGTAATAAACATAGTTACGTTAGAAAATGAATGCTTTAGTTTTTAATAGACACTTGTTAAGTGCTTAAAATATTTTGTTTTTTGAAAGTAGATAAGCATTGAAATTATACTCTTATTCCCAACCTTCTGCTCGCTGAGCAAGCCCCTTGCTGCTATAAGTATATTCTTCAGAATGAACCTGTCCCAAATATCTCAAATTACAAATTGATGGAATTTGAAGAAATGTGCTTTCACAGGCAGGGGGAAAAAAACAAACCCAAACCTTCGAGGTAGCATATGGGCATAGTTTACACATTGAGGAACTTGGAGACGTATTCATAAATCCTACAGAAATTGAGGACTTAGAAAAGAGGCTATTAATAAAATTGAAACTCCTCAAAGATATTAATATTATGAAACACACAGTTTGCAATTCTACAGCTACCTCCAATGCCTGTTTTAATGCTTCTGCTCAGTTGAGGAAAAATTCTTTCAGAATTTCCTGCCCAATTACTCTTCTTTTTTGTTTGTTTTTGTGCTAATGGGGATTGAACTCAGGGCCTCTCTACCACTGAGCTATAGCCCTGTTATGTTTATTTTGTGATGAGGTTTCCTTAAGTTACTGAGGTTGGTCTTGAACTTGGGATCTTTCTGTTCCAATCTCCCTCACAGCTGGGACTACAAGTGTGAACCATTGCACCTAGCTTCTGATCACTTTTTTTGAGGTCTTGTCAATCAAAGAAAATAAAGATCTCTTAACTTCCATGTAAATATTGTCTTATTTATTAGGATATGATCATTGATTTAGAAGTAAATCAATTCAATGAAGGCCACAATAGATAGTCTCCCTCTGAAAAGATGAAAAGCTGTGTTATGCCACCATGAAACAAAATTACCTGTTTTCTTTTATTTTTTTAGAATTTTTTAATATTTATTTTTTAGTTTTCGGTGGACACAACATCTTTATTTTATTTTTTATGTGGTGCTGAGAATCGAACCCAGTGCCCCACGCATGCCAGGCGAGCACGCTACCGCTTGAGCCACATCCCCAGCCCAACCTGTTTTCCTTTATTAAATGAGAATTATTTTATTTGTAATGTATCATCATTATATAGAAGTCACAGAAACTCAGAATTACAGTGGAAGGAATTTGGGATGATTTAGATCAAGAACTTCCTTTTATAAAACTGAAAATGTATTGAAGAAGGTAAATTACTAGATTCAGATTTAGTTGCAACAGAATCAAAGGTTTAGGTAAACAGTTATGGAGATGCCAATATATTGTTACAGTTTTCAAAGAAGTTCACATCAAATTTTATTTTTAAGACATTTAAGATGTTGTTATTACTATTAAAATGAGTGGATTATTTTCTGATAATTTGTATTCTAGAGGTAACTCATACAAAGAGTGTTTTTAAATGCTAGCAAGACAAAAAGATATAAAAGGCTTCAATATATTTCTTATAGCAGCTACCATTCTTTTCCTTTCTGGATTTTTAAAAATTAACTTTATTTCATCTTCGAATTTCCTCTCTGTCCTTGGAGTTGTGAAATGTCTCAAGATATAGCTTTGACACATCTGGGTTTAATTTTTCATGCATCCTGATCAGAACTTGATGGGTTCTTTCAGTTAAAATGATTGAAGGCAACATTTCTACTGTTCTTTCCGTTTCCTCTCCCAGTGTTATCTCTCTCCGTTCATCTCTTCTAAAATGCCTACCAGATAAATGTTAAACTCGAATGTGCCTCCATCCCTGCACACTGACCCCTTGGTCTTTTTGTTGTGATTTTGGTACTGAAGGCCTCAGCTTTATCTTTGAGATATCCAACAAAGTTTTTAGCTGTTTGTATCTTATTCTCTCTCTACCCTTTTGTCAGGACTTGAGAGACTGGTGAGTACAATTTTTAATAGCCAAGAGTTCTTTCTTTCTACTCTGCTCCTTTTTTTTCTTTCTAATATCAATTTGATCTATTTTCAATGTATATTTTCTCCTCTGAAAACTGTTTAAGTTTTAACAATATTTCTCTCAGCTCCCAGGTATACGTCAGATTTCTCTAAGGGCTGTTTCTGTTTTTATCCTCTATCCTTCTCGTTTTCTTCAAGCTTCTGCCTATCCTTCATCATTCTTTCACGTCGATTGAGAAACAAGTTTCTGTCATAGCTTTCTATAGTTTCAGGGTCTTCCCCCCACAAGCCCACACACGAACAGGTGAGAAGGGACACCCATAGTTCTGGGTAAGGAGACATGTGAACCAGCCAGGCCTCTATGGTAGCCAGGGAACAAGCAAGAGACCAGTGACTCTGTCAGCAAAGAACAAATAAGGAAAGCTTTTCTCAGGGGATAAAGTTCTTAGGGACATTTTATGTTTGGGGAGATGCCTTTTCTTTTCTCTGTTTCTACAGGGCCCAATGTACGTGTCTGCCTTTCCCTGGAAGTCTGCCCTGATTCTTCCTAATGTCCCAAACCCTCTGATTTGGCTTCCATGCCAAGCAGTTCACCCAGCTTACCACAGCAAAAGCTGAGAGTTGGGGGAGAAGGGTCAGAATCTGGCTTTTCCAACATGAGTGAATGCTTTTCTAGGAGCTTCCTGCTTGCTCCACCCAGGGCTCTCGGTCAGCCATAGAGGCCCTGGCTAGCATCAGGGCAGACTTGCTCCCAGGGACCAGGCTGCCAGCACTCTGAGTGGACTCACCACTTGCCAGGGCTGGGACCTTCCCCAGTTTCCTCATCTCTGTGTGTCACATTTTGCATCTCTGAAGGACCTCATCTCAGCATCTACATTAAGGAACTGTAATGGGGACTCAACTGTTGAATACAGGTCTTAGGTCTGCTGGGACTGCCATGACAAGGCACCAGACTATGGCTTACAACAACAACCGAATTTCTCAGTACTGGAAGTGAGCATTCTGAGGTCAAGGTACTGGCAGAACCAACTCAGTTCTTGGCTGGCAGATCTCATTTTTTGTGTTCCTGCATGGTCACCTCTTTATCTGTCTGTCCTAATCTCTTCTTACCAGGACACCAGTTATACAAGGTTAGGGCTGTCCCATAAGACCTTCTTTTATCTTAAATACCTCTTTAAGGCTGTATCTGCAAATCCAATCACCATTCTAAACTGCAGAAGTGTAGAACATTGATATAAATTTGGGGTATAGGTAACAATTCTGTCCCTAAGCTTCTGAAAAAGTCTCTGCAGATAGTGAACTGCCTGTAAATGTGGATATTACTACTCACAGAAAAAAAACAGTTTCCCTCTCTTGGCTTTGGTTGAATGTCCTGCTCATTTGATTCTCTCTCCATGATTCTTCATTGCTTTGTTCAAATCCAGGCCAGGCGCCTGCTCACTTGCTGACTGGGGAGAGGGAAGTGAAGATCAGCAATGAGCAGCTAAGCCCACCATGACCCAGGCAGAGGATACCCCCCCCCCACGCATGGACACAGGGCTCATATAGGAGGAGCTTCTCACATATCTCCCCACATCTGTTCTTTCTCCTTTACAATCAATTCTCAGCACTTGAAGCCATAATGAGATTTTTAAAAATTTCCTAGCTTGAATTTTTTAATTGTAGAAATCTGAAAAATAGCATTTGATATGCTATGTCTTAAGAGAAAATTCTGGAAAATCTAAAATATTCACAAATGCTTTTAATTCTTACATATTGATAATATTCTTTGTGGAGTTAGGTAGGCAGACAATCAGATGAGGAGGTTGAATGTAGTGGATCTTAACTTCAAGGAAAAACTGATAAGATGCAGATTGCTCAGTGAATCTTCGTAACCACACCAAATTGGTCACTTGGAATTTTGAAATGTAAATTATCTCCAAATCCTTATAGTAACTTTCAACTCAGCATCTTTTCTGAGAAACACACAGATGGCCAGAATAATAGTAGCCTTCAGATTTAAAAAAAAAAAAAAAAAAAACGTTTGAGAATGAAGGGAATTCCTAAGGCAGAATTTTAGAGTGGCTTTTTCTTTTAGATCATTTTAGGAATAAAAGAGTAGGTCTGTCAAAATTGGAGATGTTTTATTCTTTAATTCCCCATCTAATCACTTGGGTTAAGGGGACACACCCACAGCTGGCAGGGTAGAGAGGAAGTTTGGGAGGGCACTACCCTGGTTCCCCCTTTGAAATATCCCCCAGGGTAGAGGGACAACTAGTAGTGACTTCTCACTCCTCAGAAGTTCCTGAGCACAGGCAAAGTCTTCTCCAGTATCCTAATCCTGGTTTTGGAGACTGAATACCTCCTCTCCACACCAACCTGAGGGTAGAGAGCCAAGAGGCTCTCTGTAAAGTAACTCTCTCATAGAAGGGGTCTCCTAATAGTAAATGATGCTTTGGAAATGAGATAAACCCTTGCCAACAGCTCAGAGATGATATTTAGGGTCCCTAGCTTTAGACCATGCCTAAGATGACCAGATTGCTTTTTCTATGCCAGCCAAGAAACGGGGAAACATGGGAGTCCCAGACACCCCTGAGGGTTAGAGGATGTTGCAGAGAAGAGAAAGGAGAGGAGAGAGAAACAGGAGCAGGAAGAAAAACAGATGCCTCATGTTCTTCATTTTGCCTGGGCCTGGCCCCATGCATAGGCAAAATAAATCTGGCTCAGAATACATCCAGGCAGGACATGACCCAGACTTTGTACCCTCTCTTAGTAAACTTTGCATTCTTACCAAAACTGGTGGTCCACATATCTTCAGAATTGCTCAAAGCCAAAGAATAAGGAGGGGAGGTTTTTGCCAAGTAAGAGACAAAATGATATGTGTGTAGTTTAGTTGTCTAAAACTACCCATATGACCAAATGGTGTTTTCTAAATAACATTTTCATCTTTCATTGATACTTTATAATTTTATATACTTTATGGGGCCAGGTTGCCTTGTACTTATTTTTTTTTTTTTCTTGAAGACTCAGGGCATATAACCAGGTACTTATCATTTCCGCCTCTGCTCCTCATCGAGGCAAATAGGAGCTATGGTATCCGCAGCAAAGCAAGGCAAGTGTAGCCCCAGGAAGCTAATTGGAAGAAGGAGGAGTTATAGCAAGAAAGCCTCAGTTGGTTCTTCAAAGACCTCACTTTTCATACTCTCTTGCATTTAGCAGTCTTTTGTAAGAAGCAGCACAAAAGACCAGACTTTTCCCCCTCTCAAACTCTCAAAGTACCACTGCATTGATTAAAAATTTAGCAGAACAAATCCTTGGCTCCTTAGTAGGGCCTGTAGGAAAAATGCTCGACCTGCTACTTTCTGCTGTGAAATTCTTCCTCCCGTTCCCCTCTTGCAAACAATTTGCTGCCTTAAGTTTACTTCTGTCAAGCAATTAATTCTCAATGCACACAGGCTCATCTTGTAAGCACATATGCTTGCTTTTGAAATAAAGTTGTTAATGACTAAATGTATTCCTTGTTCCTGGTTTCACAAGCTCATGATGGCAGGCACCATAATGGTTTCCAAGTAGTGGTGACTGTTTTCTTTGCACAGGGCACTGGCCTGTCTCTCACATTCACAGCTGTTGTACATGCTTTGCATTGAGAAAAAGAAGAGGGAATGAAGAGAGAGAGGGGAAAAAAAAATCATTTGCGACTGGTGTGTGAACAAGTGCTAGCTTAGACTCTCCCTCTCCAGAATGAGTCTGAATTGTCTGATATGGATGCACTTGACTGAAATGAACTGGAGGGAGTCCACACAGGTACAGGTGCACTAGGTTAATCAAGACAAAGTTGCAGTGACTTTAATCTACAAAAATAGTATCCCACCGTCAGTATAGTGAAATAAAACTCCTTTGCTGTCAGTAGTGAGAAAGGAACTAAGAGGAACAGCCCAGGGTCACAGCACAGGGCTACACAAGGACTCCCCCCTACTGGTGTCCAAGGTCCTCAGAGTGTGAAAAGGAAAGCTACCACCCCTTTGGTGAGGTTACTGGCCTTGAAGTAGGAAAGATTTTGTTAATTCACCTTTGATGAAAGTTACTTGTCCTGAGCAAATACAATTCACTCTTAATATGCTTATTTTGCAAGAGGTATGAATTACATTATTACATATGTAGCATTAATCTCTCTCTCTCTCTCTCACACACACACACACACACACACACACACACACACACACACATACACACATTCAGGCAGATATTCAAAAAAGAGTCCTCCTGTGCAGAAGGACTAAGAGAAGTAAGAGAATTTTACTTTTTGTTTTATACCCTTCTGTAGTGTTTAAATTTTTTACTTTGTGCAGGTATGACTTTCATAATAAAAGGGAAACAGTAATAGCCATGAGATTTCCCTCCTACGATCCATCTAATTTAAAGTGATTGGTGTTATCAGAGTCTTATTATTTCAGAATATCCCAGGCAGAGTTCCAGAAAGCTATGGTATAAAGCATGGTTCTGAGGGATTTGGTCACACATTATGTATACAACATGGAATTTTTGTTAATTGCTTTTCAACATTATTTCTGCTGGGCAGTACAGTGCACATATTCAGTTTATACCTTCTGTCCCAGAATGCTCAAAAATGTCTTGTTCTACACAACAAATTTTCTGGTTACTCTGGTTCTGAGTAGCTATGTGGCATGTTCACTGTATATTTAATCTACCCTTGAAAATTATACTTCAGGTAAAAAATAAAATGAGCACAGGCTACTCACTATAATAGGTACTTTGAAGATATATATTATGTGATTTAATGTATATGGCCACACAATGGTCTTCTGAGGCAGGGGAAATTATACTCATAGAAAAACAGGATTGGAAAGTTGCCCATGGTTTTATTTTAAATTTTGACTCTCCTTACCTTTTTTAGAAATGTAATCATAATCTGTCATTGATTATGTCTGTCCTTTCAAAACATTCGGACACACATAAACTCCAAATGTCTGTGTAATTCCTCTAATAATATCCTTCTACCACTAATATAAATTTAATACAGATTTCAGAAATAGACATTGCTGTCATTCTCAACTCAATATCCATTCCGTCCCGGAAGCTTTCCCTGTCCCCTTAGCCTAAATCAATTTCCCTTGTTACTCTCATAGCCCCTTTCAAAGCATTTATCTGTTTATAAAGATTTATTTGATTAAGATCTGTATCTCCAATATCCTAAGCTCCTTTCAGCCAGAGAGCATGACTGTTTGCTTTTCGTATTTCTCCAGCACCAAGCACATTACATTAATACTGCTGACACATTGCTAGACACAAACTATTGGCAATATCTTGCTCCAAAAGCCATTAGAGGGCCTCTAGAATCTCACACATATACCCTACAATTTAAAAGTTGGAGAGACAAAAGAGTGGCCCATTTTTTCCCCCAAGACTCAAATCCTGAACAAATGGGTCAAAAGAACTTAAATTTGTGAAGCAGGGGTAAGCTGTTCTGTCTTCACCTATATCTCCTGAAGAAGGCTTTGCTACAACATTTGGTTTCAGTTCTCTAACTTTCCTGTCAAGATCAGCCTCTACTTAGCTCATTTTCCACTTTGTAATCCCAATACCCACGCTTAGTCTTAATGGCAATACTTTTGTCATAACACAATTATTTTGATATTTTCATCACTGTGTGATTTAGGAATGGCAATCTCAAAGGAAACACTCAAAACTACTTTAGGAGAACAATTATCCAAGCTGAATAGTGGGACAGGGGTGGGAATGACTAAGATGATTATGGGGTGACTAAATGCCTCCCACCCCCAGCTAACCCTTTGTAATGCCAATCTTATTATTTTTAAGTTACATTATTGTTGTCATTTAATAGCTGCATAAATTATATCCCATTTAAATAAGGGGAATAACAGAAACCAAACGCTCTCATTGGTTAGAATTTTCTTCTCCTTTTAAATATCCACCTACTTAAATAAATATTCTAAATTAATGCAGAAAAATTAATATTTCTATTATAGTCCTTCCTGACCCTAAGTGAAAGAAATCCAGATAGGTACTGCTCCAGGACTCAAAATTCCATCCAACTTTTTCTCCCTTAAACAACACTAGGGTTATAGATTTTAAAATAAAATTCAGGGATTCTTTGAAATTATAATAAAGCCTCATTCTCTCATCTGCAATGACAGCAATATGCACAAACATAGTTCCTAATGCATGATTTTCTCTTTGAATAAACCTGGCTGTATCTTCAGCAGTAGAAGGCTAGGGCATAATGGATAGGTTCTTTTGGCATTGTTATTAGACTTGATTAATCCATAGGGATGCAGTACAGCTAGGCATATGAATCCTCATGTAGTCAAATTAAGGGAATAAGACCAAATAAACATGTCTGGTGGTGAAAGATTCCTCCTCTTTCCAATCATCCAATCATTTACCCCAACAAAGATCTTCATTAATATGATTTGATCACTAACTAGCTTAGCAGCTTTTCCTATGGGTAGGAAAAGTGCAGAACTGGGTAACCAAACATGTATGTTTCAAGTTTTTGTTTTTGTTTTTTTATTACTGCTTTAGAAGCCACAGAGTATCTTGTATTTAATTCATAGATGGACAAATGTTCTTTTTTAAAGCTGTTATTATTTACAGTTTCCAACTACAGGACACTACATTAAGTATGCAGAGAAAACAAATGTAGCTTCTGAATTCAATTCTGTTTTGCATTATCTCTTATTTGTTGTTCTTATTTCTACACCGCAGCCTGAAGCTTTTGACATTGTTTGCATATTCATCTATCAGACAAAATGTTTGGGGAAAGGAATCATATAGTCCAATGAGAATATACACTGAGCTACTGAGATTTTGAGGTTAATTTAATGTAGAGAGAAAACTCTATTTTAAATGTGATAATATATTTTTTAAATGAGACTATTTAGCATGGCACTTTCCCTCCAGCAAGGCAAAAAGGGCATGTGGTCTTGTGTTTTCATTTCTTTTCTTTTTTAAAGTATTGTTTAAACGGGACCAAAAAAAAGAAATGAAATGCAGAGCAAATGTCATTAACTCTGGAAACTAAATAGCAAATGAGTCCATTCCAATCAAATGCTTAAGATTCTTTTAATCAAGTATCTATTGTCAACAGAAAAGTGTATTTATCTTCCATAAACCACTTTGATTCCATTAGTAACCTTTATTTCAATTTTTTCATTATATATTCTGCTTCTTCCATATAGTTTTCGTCCTTTCCATTTATACAAAAGACAATCTGGCTTGTATTTTGTTTTTCACTGAGATTCAATATATTGTCCACTTTTATCATTGATTGACTGAAGTTCAGAGAGGCTAAGTAAGTAGGCTCAGGTACCCCAGGGTTTTAGAGGCTCAACAAGAATTAGAATTCAGGAAAATTTTGCTTTCTGGCTTTTGCTCAAATTATTAGAATGTCAGCCTTGGATGCAAATTTTGCCAAAAGAAACTGGAAAATAATCCTTTATTTTTTACCTGTGTTGGGTAGAAGAAAGAGAAAGAATGGAACTCTCTTGCCATGCCAAAGTTTCAGTGTGATATATCATTCTTACGGATGAATGGTCTTTTTAAGAATTTACCTGATGAGCAGACTCCTATGCAAAGTGCCTATTCACACACAAGCAGGAGATCACAGAATGTAATAGAATATCCTCAGCTTTTCAAGAGAAGCCTTCAGAGACCTAAGGAAATCCCCAGGTTCTTCAGATTCTGACTGTGACAGTTCCCTTCATTGGAAAAGAGCAATAATAATTCTATCTACTTCGAATAATTGTGAGGACTAAATAGACAATGAGTCAAAAGAGAATAAGGGTGCTATCATGCAGTTCAGTTTTTGGACAATCTGCTAATATCAGTCAAGAAAATGAGGATTACTCCAAAACTTTTATATATGTGTATATATATATATATATATATATATATATATATATATATACACAATTGGTCAATAACAATGAATTAACCCAACTATATTTTCCTTACTCTTCCTATCTGCATGTATTAAGTGAAAGCTACCTTCCCCTACTATCTTCTGTTACACTGATTATTTCTTCCTGCTTAATCCTCCATCCTGTCCAACCACACCTTTTTACATAATAAAGTATATTTAGGTCAATGTAATACGCATCAGATTCTCAGGGACTCTATACCTCCTACAGCCACTCCTATGCTGCAGGAAGATCTGCCCTGTCCCCTCCTCTCCAGTACCAAAGGTCTAGGAAATGTTACTCTAATTTGCCACCTCTTACTTCTAATCCATGAGAACAGCTAACATTTTACACTGTTAACTTTCTGCCTGAACCTTTTGGCCTGTGATGTTGGTACTGTCCCTATATTGTGGATGAAGAAACTAGAAATTGAGTGATGTTCTCAATTATGACTCTCAGAAGTGAAGAAACAAAGAATCAAACTTGGCCCTTTTGACTCTGGGACCCCATTGTTAACCAGACTCTATACCATAGCCTCTCAATTACGAAGGTGAATACTGAAAATTTCTTAAATTTGTGCGCCTAACTTTGTTCCTACCTTGCTCTCATAGCCTCAGTAATTTCAACACAGCTTCCTAATCTGAGCCAGGAGAGAGTGAGCCTCAACTGCATTCTTCAGACACGGACCTTTGCTTTGTTATGGTATGGTTATTTGAACCCTTACAATCTAGGGGAAGTTAGAAGGAATCCCTTGGGCCTGTGGCAGTGACTTGGACTAACAGGGCTAATGGGTGGTCCAAGGTAGTCCTCTCAGGGAAGGGAAGGCACAGCTCAGGATCTGCACATGGTCATAGGGAAGCAGGGACCATCCAGAGGAATATGCCTTTTAGACCAAGCTGCCCTATGGCCACTCATTTCAAGCCAGCAGGGATGGAGGTGGCGGGGAGCTGTCTTTGCTCTTGGGTTCCTGAGAGAACACACTCTGGTGTGATGTGAACTGAACACTCCAGGAAGGCAATCTCTCCCCTCACATCAAACACATTTAAAGTTCACATGCCCTAGGAAGGGATACTCTTTAAGCTGTATCTCCTAACATTTAATTATCTCTAAATCCTTTTGAAAGGATTCTCTGACACCTAAAAGAAACTTAAGGATAATAACTTATACGAGTCATAGGCACTCGGATGTCCCTGGACAGAGGAAAGAAGAAAAAGTGAGCCTTGTTCAGAATATCATCATGGTTACCCCAAAGCCTAGGATGGGGAAGGTGGTCAATTACTATTGTTGGAAAAGATAGAGATTCCATCTGGGACTGAAAGTTCGAATAGTTGAGGAATGAAATCCTTCGTGTCTTAATCAAAACTGCGACTAGGAAGTTGCTTTGAGAAATACTATGAGATAATTAATGACTAGTATTAACCGCTTGTTGAATTTTATGTTTTAGATAGAGAAGAGAGGGAAGAAAAGAAATCGAGGGGGTGAAATAGAATTACAAATTCAAGGAAATTGTATTTTTTAGGAAGTAAAATTCATCTATTTTGATTTGTTAAATTTCCAAATATCCTTAGGATATTCAGGAGACAATATCCTGTGGGAGATAAGAATTATAGACTCATAAAGAGGGTGAGAGGTCAGCGATGGAGATGTCAACCCCATATAGAGTATAATTGAATCATGTGTCTCATTGAAAAATTGTTTAGGTCTAGAAGCTATGAGAGTTAAAATTATCTTCCCTATTTCACTGAGTGTATTTCATTATTTAGATATCATATATTAGACATAAGGAAGAACGTCTTGAGTGTAAGAGTGATTAAACACTGAAACAGACTACCAAAGGAGCTTGTGAAATTATCGACTCTAGAACATTTTAAAAATAGAGGCAACCATCTGTCTTAAATGATTTGGGTGGTAATTCTTCTTGGAAAAGGAGACTGGACAAAATAATAAACTTGATAGGAGAATTTTAAGTAAATAATTTCCTGAACATTTTCCTAATTTGGTGGCCTCATGCAAAAATAACCTGTATGTTTTGATCATGGACTGTTCTGACTTGCAACTTTCTATAAATACAGTGACTTTGATTTATAAACTATTTTATAGCAAGTGGTAGGAGAGATTGTTATATCCCTTGTGTTTCATATTTATTAATATTGCTCATGATCTGAATTTTCTGGAGAACACAGCATGCTGTGTACAGTATACAGACTTTATAGAGAGAATTGCAAAAATCAAAATATAAGGGTTTGAATTGGAGAACTGAAACTAAAATTTTAAAAGAAAGAAAGATATAGAATATGCAGAAGAGGCAACATTTCACCTTTATCCTTATAGTTTTTTGGCTAGGCCTGAGAATTAAATTGGCATAAGACTGATCAACAGGGGGAAAGCAAACAGATTTATTTCATGCACAGCTCATGTGGCCCTGGAGCCTTTGTAAGGTAATCAAAGACACAGAGCTGGACATTTATATACTGAAGTGGACAAAAATTAAAAAGGTGTGTGGGGAAAAAACAACTAAATTATGTAGGGAGGCTAAAATATGAGTTATTTTTACAAGGTGTGTACAAAATATTCTCAGCTTTCATATCTAGACCTTGATGATAAAAAGGATACTTTCCTCCTAGTACAGGGAGGAAAACTTCTACATGGGATTTTCATCTCCTACTTTTAAGGAACAGAAGGAAGGTCAGAGTGACCTTCTTGTACCTGTTATTTCTCAAGTGCCCTTGACCCAAATAGCCAATATGCCAGAGTGGCATTTTGGGGGTGGCATGTTTTTAATTCCTGCAAATGTTAGGACTAAGGGAGAATTATTTCATAAAATTTAAAATTAACCTTGAAGCACAACTGGCAGAGGTCATGTCAACTTGTACCCTCAAATTCTTTTATTCAACCCTTTTTCCTACAGAGCTGTTACCAAAAATTTGTACATAAGAAATGGTGCCAAAGAGGTCAGGCACAGTGTCACATGCCTGTAATCCCAGCCACTCCATAGGCTGAAGTGGCTAGCTTCTAAATGGCCTATACAGGGCTCCCAATTAAAAGCATCATTGGAAAAGATAACTGTAGCCAAGGAGCTTGAAGGAAATTTCTCTTTCCTTCTCCTTCCTCATCATCTAATGCTCCTCGCTGTCCTTGGCAGAGAGGACAAACTCCTATCAGATTTACTCAGTTACTGATGGTTATTTAGGAACAGAAAATGAGTGGATGTTAGGAGCGTGACCCACTCAGCCTTGTGGAGCTTCCTACAGAGGAAAGAGTAAGGAAGGACAGTGAGGGCCATCGTATGTGGACACTGTCCTCTAACAACGCATGGTGATTCTCTCCATAAATAAAATGTGCTTCAGTGACCTGGCTTAACCAACCACATCATCAGCTAGTTCTCCTTTGGAAAAAAATTAGAAGAGAAGAACAGAATAATTTCATTCCCAAAGGATGAAAACATAGAAGTCTAGAATAGACCCTCTCGCCAGGAATCCACTGAAGAATTTCAGATATTTGAACTGAATTTCCAAGGAGCTATTCCTTATATTTCTTTTTATTTTTGAAGATAAATTATGCAAGGATAAACAGCAAAACAACACCAAGAATAAAAATTAGTTTTGTTCAATTCTATCATAAATGAGTTTTTTTTTTTTTAATCCAGACAGGGATAACAATGCATGTGATAGGGATACATTGTTGCCAACATGCTATTATATCTAAAATTATTTGATGGAAAAATATACCCTTATTTTTATTGGCATTATGCTTCATTTACATCAATCCTGAATTACATGTTCATATCAAAGGAAAACAAATTTAATAAACTTTATGCAAACTTTTAATATACACTGGCAAGCATGCTGAAATACCAAAGCCTCAATAGGACTTGGGTAAAAAGTTCTTGCTAAAAAAATGTAAAACCAAAGATTAAAACTATAATGATTCTAGATTATCTCAAATTAAATGTATTAGGATACCTAAAATTAAAAAGACTTACCATACCAAGTGTTGGCAAAAATGTGGAATGACTATAACTCTCAATATCTGGCTGATGGGAAAGTAAAATGTTATGTGAACTTGGGATAATATCTTAGAAGTTTATGAAAAACTGAAAGACTTCCTTTCCCTATGGCTTATCTATTTTACTCCTAGGAATTTACTCCAGAAATATGAAAACAAGTGTCCATAGAAAGAATTGTATATGAAAGTTCATAGCTGTTTTATATTAATAGCCCCAAAGTAAAACAATCCAAATGCCCATCAGTAAATGAATGATAGATAAATAAATTGTGGTAAATATGCATACTATATAATACTACTCAGCTAGTTTATTGACACACACAGCAAACTTGTTGAGCCATAAAATAATTATGCTAAGTGGAAAAAGCCAAAACAAAAGGGCTTATGTATTAGTCCATTTGTATTAAGATCTGGGCTAGGCAAGCTAAGCTATAGTAACAGAATGCAGATTAGGGGTTGCTTAAGAAAAAGATTCTGGGGAGGACACAAAGGAAGAATTACAAAGGGGCCTCAGAAAATTTGTGGAGATGGTAGATAATTTCACTGTCTGGGCTGTGGTGATAGTTGTCTGTGGGTGTGTAGAATTTAGATGATTCTTTTAAAATATGCATTTTCTTGTGTGTTAATTATACCTCAAAAAAAAAAGTTCATTACATTAAAAAAGCTCATTACAAAGCTTAAGAAATCCCTGATATCTGCCCCAGCTCAAATAGAACAGACTATGTAGTTGTTGTTTATTTTTTTCTGTTTCTTTGTTTTTTGGGGTGATGAAGTTTACAGATTCTGGAATTTATCCAAAACTTAATTTGCCTGTTCATAAATGCCTACTCTTGAAATGCTTTGTATCAGGTTCATTACCCAGAAAGTCTCAAAGCCCTGAACTGAAACTATGGGCCCAAGTTCTGCTTGTTTTCCGACAGAAAGCGGTGCATCCTCAGAACTGCATGTCAGGATGGAGCTTGTTCCTGATGTGAGTACGTGGCTGGTATTTTCAGCGACAAGAATGAGTAAAACTTTTGATTCAATTCTCTGAATTTTCTTTTGGAGACTGCTGAAAATCTACTTCCTTTTGTTGGGGCTGCCTGTCCGGAAGGAAGGAGAGATTGGAAGTGGAGAAGAATGCAAACTTTTCAACGTGGAAGAAACATTTCTGGAGGCCGGTGTCAAGAGGAACGGAGCCTTTCAATTTCTCAGCAGGCAGAAATCTGCAGAACTTTTCTGAAGGTTACTCCTGCTCAGAAGGCTTTAAAATTGAACCGCCGAATTGTAATCCTTTTGCTGTTAACACAGATGGTCTCAATGATTCAGCCCTCACCACAGTGTAGTCTTTGACTTGGATACAAAGGACATGATGGGCAGGGGATCCTTGTGCTCCCTGACAAACCTACTCCTCCCAGGACAAAGTCAGCCATGGGAGTTTGGTTTCTATTTGCTTCTGCCTGCCTTTGTGAGTACAGATTTTCTTCACTTTTTCTATCAAAGCCCAAATCCTCAATCAGTTGGCTTTCAAAGATTATTTACTCGTTTCCAGTTATGCCACAATCACTTCTTATACAAATCAAACAATGTGCCTCTTCATTAAAAGTTGTTTTGAGCAGAATTAAAGCTTATTTTGTTTTAGTGGCACAGTTTGGAGCCATTTCCATTTTACGATTAGTAAGTGATCATTATGAAAATCAAGAGTGAACGTGACCTGACGCTTCATAGGCTTTCATAATCTAGCGCTGTGGTGGAAATGAACATGGAGTGAAAGAAAATTAGGCTGTCGAAAATATTTGCATATGTATTTACGTGTAGTTTTTTTAGAGGTCTATAGGCTTCGTCAGCTTTTCAGAGATACTTGATCCAAAATAGTTTCAGAACCGCTGGTCTAAAAGCAACACTGCTTTGTTAGGGAAAATTGATGAGTAGGGTTGTGGATGTGTGGCTCTGGAAATGATGACCAGATCTTAAAATGGAAACACGCAGTACACATCACTGAATAAAAAATAATTTAAGCGTTAACACCCAAAAGAATATTTTAATAAATACATTTGATGTATTTTTGAAATTATTGAAAATGAGGGGGAAAAACACAACAGTTCTGTTTCTGAATATTGTAATGTTGTTTTATTTGGAAGTACATAGAGGAGAATGGGACCATGTCCTTTTCTTAAAGGACAGCTGGTCATCAGAGCACATGAAAACTGGGGGGCAGGAATCACTGGGGTTAAAGAACCAGGCAGTATATATATCCCTGTGATAATTGAAGCTATGGAAAAATATTACTAATAGTAATTAATAATTTCTTTGAAGTTTTCCGACTATTGTTAGATGAAATTCTGAAGGAGTATTAGCTATGACATAGCCATTTTCTGCTATTCTCAACACAGAGACCATTAAAATAAATAGAAAGGCTATGGGTAAACTAGCAGGTATTATGGCTCTCTCTCTCTTTTTTTTTTTTTATAATTGGTGATGTGTTCTTCAATGCCTCCATTTATCAGTGAAATGACAATCAAGCTAATAAGGTAGTTGTGTAAGAAGAATCATTTGATTAATTTATTCTAGACAAAGAAATCATGTAACAATTTAAACATAGGAAATCTTATGCTTTTCACAAAATGTGAGTAAGCATGATCGATAAGGTAAAGTGTGAATTATCCACAGACCCAATTACTTAATGTTTTCATAGTTACTCATTGAAATTTTCTAATTTGCTTATATTTTTACAAAAAAAAAAATATGCAATTTGTGTTTAAAAGTTAAGTAGCTAGAACTTTAAAAAAAATGCTTTATCTGTTAGAATCTAAACTGACCTCTCCAAATTATTGGTCAGTTCTCAAGTTTGATGTTACTTAAACTTCTATCAGCACTGGTTCACCCCTTTCTTTCTTTTTTTTTTTTTTTATTGGTTGTTCAAAACATTACAAAGCTCATGACATATCATCTTTCATACATTTGATTTAAGTGGGTTATGAACTCCCATTTTTACCCCAAATACTAATTGCAGAATCACATCAGTTACACATTCACATTTTTACATAATGCCATATTAGTGACTGTTGTATTCTGCTACCTTTCCTATCCCCTACTATCCCCTCTCCCCTCCCCTCCCATCTTCTCTCTCTACCTCATCTGCTGTTGTTCAGTTCTCTCCCTTGTCCCCCCCCTTTCCCCTCACAAACTCTTGTATGTGATTTTGTATAACATTGAGGGTTTCCTTTCGTTTCCATGCAATTTCCCTTCTCTCTCCCTTTCCCTCCCACCACTCGTCTCTGTTTAATCTTTTCCTCATGCTCTTCCTCCCTGCTCAGTTCTTAGTTGCTCTCCTTAAATCAAAGAAGACATTTCACCCCTTTCTTAATGGGATTTTTCCCCAGGCGTTCCACACAAAAAATTCTCCTACTTTCCTTCTTACTGCTTCAGTCATTCCTTAGACTCCACTTCTGAACTGTCTCTGTCCCCCAAACCTCTCAGTGTTGGGGAAACCCCTAAACTCTACTTGGTCATTTTCCTTTACTACCTATGATTCTATCTAAGAAGCTTCATTCAATTTCATGTCTCTAAAATGCCATCGATATGATAACGATTCCTAAAATCCTTTCCATGAGTGCTGATTTATCTTCTAAATTCAGTCACACTCACAGCTACCTTCTAGATGTTTCCATTGAGATAACTATGAGGCATCTAAAACTTAATATGTGCAAATAGAATTATTGCCACCCCACTTGAATGCACACATACCCCTCGGTTAAAACAACAAGCTCCTCTCAAAGTTTTTTCCATCAAAGAAACTGGGCCTACCACCCTCCCAGCTGTTTAGGCAAAAAAAAAAAAAAAAAAAAAAAAAAAACACATGCCAAAACTTGACTCCACCCTTTCCTTTTTAGTAGGGTTTCACAGGTAGGCTCATTTCTCTGTGCTCACAGTACGTAGACATCATTTCAATCTCTCCTCTGTACTGATGAAACTTCCCAGGGGGGTGTGTGTACCAATTTACCCTGAATGATTTTCTGCTAAAAGTACAATTACATTCAGCTCCTCATCATTGTCTAATACTTCACTATTAAAAGTAGGATGGGAGGAACGTGAGTTTCAGCTAAAATCTTATTAAAAATAAGAATCTCAGGCATAATGAAGAAAGAAAATTATGTACTAAAAAGACTCCCCCAAATTATTCACATGTATATAAAATTTTTTAAAATGCTGGTTTCCAAGGCCCTACAAAATCTGAGTTCTGATTTTCTCTCCAAGCTTATTCTCGACTCTCTCCTCTCCTCTCACTATGGCCAGCCACAATGGCTCCAATCTCAGAGGACTTTTCCTTGCTCATCTTTCTCCTGGGACTCCACTCTCCCTCATCTTGGCATGACTGAATGCATATACTATTCATGTCTCAGTTCAGATAACCCCTGCTCGGAGAGTGATTCTGGACCACTCATGCCAGAGGCTCCTACCAGGTATTCAGTCACATTTGGGACCTGTTCATTGCACTAGGAAAGCATCTGGACATTTCTCATTTATTTGTTTGTCTTTGTGGCTTTTATTATCACTTCCCACTAGATGTTAGACACCTTGAAGACTTGGTTATATTTATCTCTTTTATCATCTCCTCCTTATCCATAACACCTTCAATAGTTCCTGGCAAAGAACAGATGCTTAATAAAATCTTGTAAAAGGTCAATTCCTTATTTTTGTAGCCAGCCAAAAAAATAGATGCAAGTATTATTTTAGTTAAACAAAGCAATGTGACTATCTATTTATTTCTAAATTTCTAACATAGGATAATGCTCTCTAAATCTGATCTATAAGTAGCTGATATTTTGTCTGTAGGTTTGTTTTCTCAATCCTACATAGTTTTGTTATAGAGCAATACCAAATATAAGATTTTACTAAATATAAGATTTTACTATAAAGATTTTTAGCATCTTTATAATTTTGAAATTTTTGGTAACATTGGGTCTTTCTTTAGAGCCATGGTAAGAAAAAGTTGAGCAGCTGCCCACAAGTATCTGTCCCTCACTCAGATGCAGCCTGTGCTCTCTACCTGATTTTCATTCATTAACTGGACTTAACTATTGAGTCTGTGACCCCTGATCCTGATCCCAATGATCAACCTAAGGAATAGTGAGTTCTTAAACAATAGGAGTTCATTGCTTTAGGAAAAAAATTAGATCCAGTTTTATTGTTTAGTGATTAAAGTCACTTAACTATATATCAAATTTACCCACTTTAAGCCTCCCCTAAACTCTATTTGTGACATGGTGCTAGATTTAATCTCAAAAATACCTGACAAGTCAGTGCCTCTATCTTTAGGACTAGGAGCAGATACCAGGGCTTCTTTTTATACTATGTTCCCCTTTATCTTTTATCTGCTAACATATCTATGTTATCTTTTATTAAATTTCTCCCTGTTAAAGACACATTTCTCTTTTTCTGTTTTTTTAAGAATTAGCATATCTGAAGTTATATTTTAATCCCTTTTAAATATTCCTTAACAGTTGTCGATAAAATATTTTAGTATGTCACATATTGCCTAATTGATATACCACTGAGTCTCCCTGGAGAAAGAGTGTTGTAAAATAGCTTACCATTGGTTCCCTCGATAAATCAGTGTTCCTGTTGTTTTGAAACACACTGGGAAGAGCAAAAGCTGTAGTTTTGATTAACATAGACAAGTCCAAAATGTTTCTCAGTTTTGAATGTTTCCATTAATCAATAATTCTACTCCAGACATGCCAGAGAAGGTTTCAGGAAAAATCTTTCTGCTTTTCCAGTGCCAGACAGAGAGCTGTTTCTGGAAGGTTATGTGTTTGCCACTGTTTCTAATGTGTCTCACCCTAAGAATGATATTGATAATCTCCAGCCATCAGGCCCAAGGGGTGACTTTGATACCATCCTGTGGGTTGCTTCCAGCTAACAGCTCTTCTCTGCAGGCTTCTCGAAGATGTATGATACAGGGGGTATAGCTGAAATTTCTGTGAAGGTACCAGCAGAGATTCTTTCTCTGTCATTAAATAGAAGAAATATTGATGTAATTCCTCTTCAGAAATTTTTTTATTGAGAATATTTTTAGAGAGATAACAATAATGAATTACACCTTTCAAAAAGCCGAAAGAAAGGATTTTGAATGTTTTCACCATAGGAATTGACCAATGTTTGAGAAGATAGATATGTTTAACCTGATTTAAACACTACCCAATGTGTATCTATAGTAACATTCACAAGGCATCTTATCATTATGAAAAAAAATTATGTATCAATTAAAATTTATTTAAATTTCATAAAAATACTTTTTAAAAAAATGGACAAATTTTATCAATTTATAAGACACAATGAGGAGATATTTTGACAAAAGTGAACATCTGAAACTTAGGAAGAAGCTTTTAGATGTTGCCTAGGTTATACTTCCTCCGTCATAGAAGACCAATATTTAACATATCTTGATTTAATCATTAAACAAGCATAAAGAAGAGGAAAAAATGAGGCAGCTATGAAAGTGGAAGAGATTAGATCTCATGGTAATACAGCTATGAAATTCTGACCAGAATAAAAATATGAGTATGAAGAGAGTAATCATTTGCTTATTAATTCAAGGAACAATTTACCAGTTTTTCAAGTATTATGAAAATAGAGATTACATGACCCTGTTTTTACCACGCCGGTTTTTCAAATGTATGTGTAATAATCTCATTATACCTGCAGTGCTGATTCAGATGAAAGCAAATTTTCTTGTCTTTTTTTTTTTTTTTACATGCATCACTTCTTTTTAAAAATCATTTAAAATTAACTACTAGACAACTTAACTATTGGAAACATTTCATTCAGCTCTATTTTCTCAGGAACCATGGTTGAAACTGGCAAGGCAAAAGGTTGTGTAAATATCTAGGCAGGGGCAGAACTATCTAGTTATCCCCCAATACTAACAAGCACATTAGTAGAATATTTCGACCACGTTGAGAGGGAATGAAGGAATCACATTGAGCAGAGTTACCTTATTTAAGTACCTCATTATCTCAAGGCACCGATGGAAGGAGAGTACCGTTATTCCTTTCATTATGTGCAAACACAAGTTATAGCACAAAGAGAGATGGTTCCAGTGATTCACACAGTAATTACAAGTGCCACATTCAAAAATGGGACAAAAGCAACAGCGGGACACTGTAACCTCAATGGCTGTTAAGGAGGACAAACAGGGGAACTTCTTCAAAGGCCACAACAAATTGCAGAATCCAGTCCTTTGTCACAGGCAAATTATTCAGCAACAGGAGTGGTGTAAAACACAACTTGTGTATGGTAAAATAACTTGCACATATTCTCCTACTGCTGAAATATTCCTGTTACCTATACAAGTGGATTTGTATATATAACCAGGAATACTGGCTGCTTGATCCATTATTTGATCCAGTACTATGTAATTAATATAGCTCTCATTATTTTTATTACTGTCCACTTGCTCTATTTGGGCAAGGTTCTTTGTAAAGCATGGCGATACCTGCACAACAACAAGATAAGACTTATCTGTGAAGAACGATATAGGATAAAAGATAATTGCTCCTTTCTTATTATAATTCTTTGACCACATTTGAACAAAATTAGATAGTACTTCCTTCTTTATCCCTCCCTATCATTTACTCTTCTATGATCTTATTTTATCATTCATTCCTTTCTTTAAACTTACTTATTGCAAAAATATATTAACTCTCAGGAACACATACCACTAGACCAATTCACAGCAATTTTCCCCTACTATGAGAACCTTCTCCATACTAAATCCTCTGTACCCCAACCTGACAAACTGCTCTCCTGAATCTCATATATGTCCTCTTCACATATGAATCTTATATGTGTCCTCTTTCTTTGAATAAAGATCTCTGTGCCATTCAAAATCATATACTTCGGGGTTTTGTTTTTTTTAAATTGAGTACACAGTTATGATATGTGTGATCTCTTTACTTTAGTCACTAAATATTCTGCTAAGATTAATAACAACCCTTCAATCATTCAGACTGTTACATAGCATAGCAGTCCCTGCATCTGTTATTTCATTTTCCATGGTTCTGGTTACCAGTAATATAATAAACTGTAATCCAAAATATTGAGTAGAGAATCCCAAAAGTAAATAAGCTATAAGTTTTAAATAATTTTTATTAAAATCGTTGTTATAATCATTGTATTTTGTCATGTATTAGTTGTTATTATTAATTTCTTACTATGCCTAGTTTATAAATTAAATTTTTTCACATGTACATATAGTATAGGAAAAACTATAATATATATAGGGGTTCAGTACTAACCAGTTTCAAGCATCCATTGACTGTCTCAGAATCTATTACCATAGATACTGGGGGGGTATATATTACATAATATATATATATATATACACATACACACACGTCACTAAATATATATATTATGTAATATATTTGAATATATATATTTAGTGACGCATGTGTGTGTGTGTGTGTGTGTGTGTGTGTGTGTGTGTGTGTGTGTATCACTGGGAATTCACCCATTCTTCTACTATGGATGTTTGAGTTGTTTTCAAGTTTTTGCTATTATACATAATGTTGTTATTTTAAACATTCTTATTTATATAGATTTGCCTTTAAACTTTTGGGGCTCCAGAGCAGAGTATAAATGGAGGCCTAAACAACAATGTTTCAAATATGAAATTTTATAAATCCAGCTACTGCTTGATACATATTTTTGCCCAGGGACCCAAAGCCTGTTCTCCAAGAGACCTCTAATCCATAGGCTAAAGAACTATCCTGAATCCTAAGCTACATGACTCTGTGACCTGAGGGTCAAAATAAGTGAATCTGAAACTTGGGTCCAGCACTTCTGGAAGATGATGGGATCTTCCTGAACCCAAACTGGGACTTGGTAATTCTTCCTTTCTAGAAAAGGCAGGCAAGTTTCTTCCTAGCTCCTTGATTTTTATTTTTTTTTTACTTCAGTTTATAGGCAGCTCTCCATGATTCTCAAACTCTTCCCTGCTCCATACCTCTCTCCTAGATTCTGGAAGACACTGGCCATCCTTGGGGTTTTAATTTGCAATATTTTCAAAGGAAAAATATCACAGATAGATGTTATGGTTTAGATATGAGGTTTCCCCCCAGGATCATGTGTGAGACAATGCAAGAAGGTTTAGAAGTGAAATGATTGGGTTATGAGAGCCTTAATCTAATCAGTGCTTTAATCCTCTGATAGGGATTAACTGGGTAGTAATTTTAGGTAGGTAGGGTATGGCTGGAGAAGCCAGATTGATAAGGGCATGCTCTTGGAGGGGAGTGTGTTCGTTCTCTCTCTCTCTCTCTCTCTCTCTCTCTCTCTCTCTCTCTCTCTCTCTCTCTCTCTCTCTGCCATCTGGTGCCATGTACTGAGACACTTTCCTCTGTCACACCCTTTTTACCATGATGTTCTGCCCACCTTGGGCCCAGAGCAATGGAGTCAAACATCCATGGACTAAGACCTCTAAAACTGTGAGCCCCAAATAAACTTTTCCTCTAAAATTGTTTTTGTCAAGGTTTTTGGTCGTAGCAATGAAAAAGCTGACTAAAACAATGAGGGTGACTTAAACAACAGAAATTCATTTTCTCACAATTCTGGAGGCTGAAAGTCCAAGATCAAGATGCTGTCGCGGTGGAGGTCCTCTGAGGCCTCTCACCTTGGCATGCTGATGGCTGCCCTCTAGCTGTGCCCTCACATGGTCACCCATTTTATATGCTTGGCCCTGGTATCTGTGCCCTAATTTCCTCCTGTTAGAAAGACATCAGTTAAATTGGATTCGGGCCCACCCTTAATATATCCCTTTTAAATTAATGCACTCTATAAAAATCCTACCTTCAAATGCAATCACATCCTGAGGTACTGGAGGTTTGGACTTCAACATATGAATTTTTGGTGGGAACACAATCTAATCCACAGCACTTGATATTTCTTGTCTTGTAGATGCATTATTTCAATGTCTTCCTCAATCTTCACATAATTTTCTCCTCCATGTGCCTTCTTTTCACTTATTCAGTCACTTGTTGTTGGATGTAGTGAATAGCCTAATCCAGGATGATGACACCTAAGGATCCTTAATTTATATCTGCACAGAGCATTTTTTCCAAATAAGGCCACACATGTAAGTTCCCAGGCAACACATCCCTTGTGGGTCCGGATTCAAGACACTGCAGTATTCTTTCATGAAATAAAAAGCAACTAAAACCAAACAATGTATTAAAATGGAATTTCTGGGTAGGAAGATCTCAAAATGCTCTACTTCACAAAATAAAACATTTTCCAAAGTGGATATACCAATTTCTACTCACACAGCAATATGAAAAATATTCCGTTGATTCATATCCTGTTACTCACTATGTATTCTTCTTCGCCATTTTTTCCAATTAAATGGAGGTTAAATGGCATTTTATTGTTACCTTTGATTTGCATTTCCCTGGTTCCTCCTGAAGTGATTGCTTTTGAAGAGATTTCCCTTCATGGTAGTTAGTATTACATATTGAAAATCATCATTTGTATGAGATTTTACCAAGTCCTTTTTTTTTTTTGAGTCATTAGTGACAAGTTTTATATTAAGTCTGGACTTCTAGACTTGAAATGAAAATTCTACAACATCAGAAACTGAAAGAGCCTTAATATCTGTCAGAAATCATCTTGTGTGATGTTGAGGCAAGTCATCCACTCTTGAGGACTGCTTCTTTCAATGTTCCTTTTCCTTTTCATTTTTTTTAAGAGGTAGGGAATAAGAGGTGATACGGAATAAGAGGTGGCAGGATTATCCTGGTTGTTCTTTGTATGATACTTCTAAAATTCAGGATTTTAGTTTGAAGGAATAAATTTCAACATCTCTTACCAACTTTAGACATATAGTCCCCCACAAGAGCTTGCTCTCAACCCGATACATCCTGAAGGGAAAAAAAGAAAAAACATCTGACCACATGTAATTGTTATATTTTGGCTTAATGCATATGCCACATATCTGCTTTTGATCACCAGCAGCATCTTCTGCATACTAAAGGGAGAAATTAAAAAAAGAAGAAGAATCACAAACGCACAATAAGACCAATCAGTGGTTGCTCATTCATCATGCAGCCTTCAACTGTGTTGCCTAAAGAAGGTTCAGAAACTGCAAATATGTGCCATGCCACCTGCTGAAAAGGCTATTTCCTGCCACTCTCCAAACGTTTATTAGGAATATAACAGGGCTATCTGGATGACTCAACATGAAACTCCTAGGAAATGAAGAGGCTCTTAATGACAAAATGCCATCGCTGTTGAAATTACAGCAATATTCATTTACTGACTCTATATGAAGCAGTAAAACTTTTTGATTTTCCAGTTGAGACAATCAGCTGATCTTGCATCTATCATGGTGGATACTTGAGAACAGAAAATTCTAGTTGATCCAGCTACAACAATGACTGTGGTCAGAGCGTCTATGGAAGTAAAGTGAACTGTTGGAGACGACAGAGAAATGTGAACTTTGATGTAGAATTTAAATGCATTTTAATATTGTTATGCCGAGCCACTTCAGTTAGGATTGGTTTGTGGGCACCAGTGAAATTGACTCTTACCTAAGAGAAAGACACCAATGTCATTAGGGCCTCACAATCCTGAACAAAATTCAAGCCCAAGAAGAAAAGGAAAATCAGCTACAGTGGGCATAGAAAAATTAGCCCACAAATGTTTCCTCTGATGTCTTAGTAAAAAAATGATATGAAATATCATAGAAATAATGAAATATTAAAGTGCTGCTTCCCATCCAACGAGCACCTACTGCCCACAAGGAACTACAGAAGCCTCTTTGATAAGTATAAAGAAGTATAAAGACATAATCCTGCCTTCAAAAATCTTAAAACCCATTGGAAATAAAATCATAGAGAAAAATAAAGCTTTTAGTACTAGCTTCAGAAGAGAACCTGCCATCACCAATAAACTGTCTGAGAGAAGGCTAGAAATAAAGATGACTTAAAGTTGCCTAAAGAAATTTGTATTGTGATTAGAGTTTTGAGGTGCCTGGACCTATCAGGGTTATAACAAAATAGAAATCTTCATTGAAAGAGGAGTCAGCCTGGCCTTAGATATTTAAATGACTTTAGTCAATTATGGGATTTTCTCTTCTAAAAAAACAGGCATTCACAACAACAAAATAAAACAACTACTTCATGGAAAATGTGCTTGCATAGAGAAAAAACTTGGAAGGCACTGGGTACTCTTTAAAATACACATTTCCTCCTTACTAGTTCCTAGGAGAACACTTCAGTGCTTCCCCACCTTCTTATTCTTACAGAAGGTTTTCTGCTTTACACCTCAAATGGCATAGCTGTGTTTCTGTTAGGGCCAGTGGAGATCACTCACAGTGACTAAAGAGTGTCCAAGCCAGTGTGTGGCCATCCTGATCCATGTGGTGCTACTCCCCGCCTCTGCTGACATTCTATTAAAATTTATCTTTTTCCAGATAGAAAGGTAAGAAAGCTTTCTGTATGGCATTTCCTTGCCCTGCTTATTTACCAAGATCTGGCCAAAGTGGTGTGGACTGAATTCAAATTAGATGTCCCCGTAGCACAGAATAAAATTCTAGATACACACTAAGTGAAAATTTAGCACTCTATGACCTTAAGAGGTTACCTGATCTCTCCGCACCTCAAATTTCCTCATCTTTAAAATGAGCCAATAAGACTACCGTGCCTATTTGTTGTGGAGATTGAATTTTTGTACATTATTTTACAGAGTTTTTTTTAAAGTGAAGACTTTACGGCTATGTCTATGGTATAACACAGTCATGTAATCTTAGAGATACATGGACTTGGAATCACTTGAAATTGAAGACACAGGATTAGTATACCATGGTATATGGCTCTATTAGGTCATATGGTAAGCAAAGAAATACACAAGAACAAACAGAAACCCAAGCAAACCAGCACAAGAGAAGACATGCATATAAATCTACTCATATTCTTAAGCATAAGAGAAGGGATAGCAAGCAAGAGCACCAGCAAAGTACTAGAATAGAATCAAACTCTCATCTTAGAAATGATATTTTTGGAACATTATTATAATCTAATAAATGGTACCCTAATTGTCCAAAAACAAGTTAGCAGTTAAAATCTTTTGATAGTATTGGGCCTATGGGATTCAAGCCTAAGTTAAATTGTGACTAGATATTTCCTCAGGGCAATTTCCAGCTCTAAGAGTATAGGTTTCATTTGGGAAGTTTGGATTTAATTTGGACATTATCCTTTTCATCAAATGACTTGGGGGTGCCACGGTGAGTTGTACTATCTCTTTCCTGAGTCCCTCGTCTTGGTAAATGAGCTTCCACCCAGGAGAACCAGCCAAAATTCTTGATTCTGAGTCCTTTTGATTCTCTCCCCAGATGACATTGAACGTCCCCTGCTTTCCTCTGTCTCCCAGCTGTCATCCTGTTCCAATCCACCAAAATATCCCTCTCGGGTTTCCTAAATCATCACTACGTATTCAGTCTTGCTGTTCCACAGTTTACTGGAAGAGACAAAGGGACATGAACTGACTGGAGAGAGCCATTTTATGTGTTGCCAAGGCTTGTAAAATAAACCCCAAAGTCAACTTTATGTCTCTGCCTCGAGCCATGCCTCTCCAAGCAACCCGGCTTGTAACCTTTCAGCCACACCACCCCTTTGTTCTTTCAGTTTGTCAAGTACATTCCTGTCCCAGTATCTTTGCCAATGCGCCTCTCTCTACTGGGAATGTTCTTAACCCTCCTCAGTGTTGTGATCTATACAAGGTTTAGATTTAGTTGTGTATCTCTCTCTTTTTATATACATGTGTGTATATAAATTGTGTGTGTGTGTGTGTGTGTGTGTGTGTACATGAAAGACGTGGTCCATGTAGAAATGGAGAGACTTGTATTTACTATTAATGTTGGGTGTTGAGCATGAAAGGGTTCATTGATTTACATGCAGTCACCAGAATCTGGTTTCCCACCTCTGCTTGTGCTGTTTCCTTTGTAGCCCCCAATCCCAGGCAGTCCTTCTGTGTAAGATGGTTGCTAACCTTGTATATCTTACACTCAGCCTCTCCAGCAAAAAGGAGAGGAGTTTCCTATCCCAGGTACTTAAGCAAAACTACAGAATGTCCCCTCAGCATACCTGATCACCTGGTTTCCTGGGCAGAACAGTTTCCATTATTACTGTGGCTCAAGGGTTGCAAGGTTCTAGTGCACCCTCCCATGATTGTTTCCAAGAGCCAGGAATAGAACCAGCTCTGCTTACACCTCTGGGCTGAGAATAGGGGAAGGATGACTATCACCAGCAGAGTCAAAAGTAGCTACTAGTCAGCCATAGTCAGCCAAACCTGATGAATAGGATGAAATGACTCTGTTCAGTTATATAAAACCAAGGGAACCGAAATTCACAATTAACATTCAAAATGCAAAATTCACATTCAGCTAATATTTCACACTAATGGAGAGGGCCTGCTCTCTCTCAGCAAAAGTATGAGGGGTTAGAATTTGGTCCTTTGCACTTACCCTGCCTAATATGGGTCTTTTCTTTCCTTAATTTCAAGAATAGTTCTGTGCATATACTGTTGTTCACCTTCTTATGTCAAGATTGTCCAAAAAATCTGTTTGCAGAGAGAGAGATCCTTTACATCTGTGCTGTTCCATAAGGTATTCACCGGCTACATGTGGCTATTGAGCACTTGAAATGCAGCTAGTGTGACTGAGAAAAGGAATCTCTAGGATTTCACTGAGTTTTAATTAGTTTGCACTTAAAATTCAATATCTACATGTGGCCAGTGGCTACCAAACTGGCCAGCACAGCTGTAGATCTCTCCTGCCTTCCATCCTCACATCAGAACTTTCCAAGCCAAACTAGCCTGCCAAATCATTCATCAGGATGGGTGAAAAGTGACTTACTTCATTAATACTTTCAAATTAATTGCTTATATTCTATCAGAAATTTTCAGAAACTTAAAGGAAGAGTGACAAATGGTGATATTAGGAACTTTTTTTTTTTTTTTTAATGCACGGATCTTCTTGGTACCTTTAATATCAATGCTTTGCTGCCTTACACTTCCAAACTAATCACTGGGCAATTGGTGTGTGGAACTGTGATGTACAAAGATACATACTTATTTATTGTCCTTAGTAAGCTATTTAGATTTTACAAATGCTTATTTCTTTAGAATTATATTTCAGCCGTTCTAACTCCAGTTTTTACTTGAGAAAGGGGGGAGAGAGAGAGAGAGAGAGAGAGAGAGAGAGAGAGAGAGAGAGAGAGAGAGAGAGAGAAAGTACACAGGCAAGCTGGAAAATCAGTTTAGAGGAATTTGCAAAGTACCTTTTAAGAGATGAATGAGCACAACATTAAAGTAAACATGCATAATTTGAAAATAATTTGGGGAATTTGCATTGTTTTGACAAATTGAAATCTGCCCCTCTCCGTGAGGTTCCAGGGAGACCAGATGGTAGCGGGTGTATTGGAGGGGGTCCAGAATTGCTTTTGTGTTAATTGATATAGTGTACTAAGAAAGGTCTCTGGGGAAAAGTATCCCCAGGTAGTTGATTGCTTTGGAATTCCAACAGAGAGGAACTGTGTCAGATGAGAAGGGAAACATAAGTTATTGAGGACTAATGCCTCAGATTGGACTGGCTAATTTTAACATTGAAAATTCAGGACAATGTTTCAAAAAATATCAAAAAGATATTTCTGAGACAGGAATAGGAATTGGTAAAGAACTGCAGTAAATTAGCAGCATGCAAGCCCAGTTTGACTTCTCTTTGGTGTGTGGAAGATCCTTTAATGTTAGCAAGTGTGTCTATAGCTGTGACAAGGGGTTCAAGGGCTTCGTTTTCTAATTTTAAAGTGCTGACCCTAATCAGCTGAGCGGGGAAAGGTAGTGGATTGGGATGGAGCCTGATGTGGTAAAGGCTCTCAGGATGGCCTCAGAAAGCATTTGCTATTTAATTGGAAGATTCACACTTGCTAAATAGCAATTGTTTAAAATGACACATGGCAACAAAGATCAACCTGTTTGGGGGTGTCCAACGAGGAAAATTCCCAGACTCTCAGTCAACTGGGCAATTTTACTTAGTGGGGGGTTGGGTTTTGTTTCATCTTGGGGGAAGTGCACATCCTTCATTCTGCTCTCTTTGTAAACCTTTCCAAAAGAACAGAAAGGGAAGGAGAGAAGGAATGGAGAGACAGAGGCAAAGAAAGAAGGAGAGAAGACAGGAAGGCAGGCTAGGGATGTGGGTGTGGATGAAGAGCTAGAGGAGAGTAAAGGCAATAAGGAGACATTTTCCTTGAGCTCTCATTTCTTCTAAATATGCTCTTTCCCTGGTCTTTACTCTTATCCATTTATTTTTCTTTCTATTTTTTTTTCCCATAAGGTTGAACAAAAACGCTTACTGCTGAAAAGAAAATAAGACGCTCTGTTTTTCATAATGGTCAATGAAGAGGGGCTTTTTTTTCCCCCACATCACTCTGCAAGCTTTTAATACAATTGCTTAATATACTGCTAGGATATATTGCAGGTTTTCTCTCCTTTTTTTTTTTTTTTTTTGCATTTCTCTTTTAGCCTTTTCCACATAGTGTTCTAGCCATTAAGGGAACGGTTGTCTGACCTTTTTCCAGGAGGTTAATAAAGAATGCACAGCCTCATAAGCCTGATTCAATTTCCTTTATGTGAGCATGCTGCATAAGTGACCATTATGGTATTTGTCTGGTTCGCGGTGCTTCGTTTTGCAGAGTACCAGCCTTTTAAATGAATGACCACATATGTTGTGCATTTGGCCACATAAGGTGAGAAAAAGCAAAATAGATTTTCCTGAGCATTCAATCAAATTTCCACACAATGGACTCTCTAATGTGATGTGAAATGTATCTGGTCATATATTATTTAACTGTATTGTATTTTGTGTTTTAAAATTTTCTATCACATATTCAGTTTTAATAAATGCATGAGTGGATGCAATATTTGAGCTCTATATTTTAGAAATTCAACACTTTCAACAGATTCTTCAGACTTCAAAGAATTTAATATTAGTATCATAAAAGGTCCTTTGAAGAATAATACTGGAACATAAGAAAAATGACTGCCTGAGTGTACCCTATCATTTTGAAAGTGTTTTATTGCTTTAATTTCCTGTCTTAGTAAAGTAACAAGCGGCATAATAGAAGATATATTGTTACAGAGTTTGCAATTTATTAGAAGGCTTGAGCAAGTTGAAGACTTTATGTGAAGTGAAAAAGAAAATCCCTATTTAGCTGAAAAATGAAGACGAACCACATCAATGTTGCAGGAGCTTTAAATGGAGCCCTATCTTTGACTGATAAGTTGTCTTTACACCCCTTGTATGTTTGCATGGAAGAAATCCGTGGGCACAGTCCTCATTCCGTGCTAGCTGTGTGTCATTAGGTTCCAAGAAGCCTAATGTTATTGCATTTGTGAGGCGTGTATAAGATGACTGTTGCTATTTGGATTCCATAGCACAAAGGTACTATTAAAGCAGAAATGACCCATAACATACATTTTCATTCATTTATTACATTTTTTGCATGCGTGACTGAATTTTAATCCCGAGCTTTGTCAACCTAGTGTAGTTATATTAAGCTTTTTAACCTAGTTTCATGTACCTCAGTTCGCTGTCTTTTACACAGTGGCATAAAAGCATTAAAAAGGAAGGCATTTATTCCACTGAACTAGAGAGAGACAATTCATTTCTGCATCTAAAATAGTAGAAATGAGTGATGTGACACTTTGACTAACCTGTAAAAATATGTTGTAAAATTACCTCGTAAATAACTGCAGGGGAAAGGGAAGTAGAGTACATAGCAAGTTTGGGGGGTTGGCCTGTTTGTTTTTGAGATGCACTGCAGGTACTCAGCTGCATCAAGCAGCAGTCCTGAAATGTGAGCTCCCTATTTACCAGGGCAGAGCAAGGTGTACAGGAATCTTCGTGCTCCTTAATTATATCACTGTTCTCCCATCGAAAGACTACAAAACATCTGTTCTTAACAGATCAGTTGGTTTTTCTACAAAACAGAACAAAATGAGATATATTGCCATATGGACAGCCCACTTAAAAATACCAAAAGGATAATGGATCTCAAGTGTTGGTTAATAACAATGATTTCCTTCAATTTGGAGGGTTCACAAGTCAGGTACTTCCCCTTTACTGCCATTGATTATATTTTAAATACAACGTAAGTGACGTAGCTTTCCATGTTAATAACCCAAATTTATTGACTGATGGGGTTATGTGAAGAAGGGTTTATGGGATTTAAATTAGAACACCTGTTAATACTTCGCCCCTGTTCAGGCGACACAGTTGGACTACTTGTAGGCTGACTGTACAATACAAGTGCCCAAACATTTCTGATTTTCTCTGTTATCTATGTTCATCTTTGAAAGAATAATGATTTCCAAGCTTTATTGCTAACTGAAGCACAAAAGATTTCCTCTGGGCTTGCCACAGACAATCCTCAGGCACATTAGAGGAGTCAACTAGAGTTAGTTCAAAGTGAATTACTTCATTTTAATCATGGTGACTTTACCAGCTCAGTCAATATGCTGTAGTGGCATATTGTCAGGCTTTTATTTTCCCTGTTCCTATTTTTTTTTCCTCCTCTTTAAACGATACCCAGGTCACTGTATTTTAAGGCATACTTTTTAGTCTCTTCAAGATTTATGGATTTAGCAGCCCTTCAAAATGACTCATCTTGTTTTACAACATTTGAAGTTTTGTTTGGTAACTCCTTTTCCTCTTAATCCTTGGCTAAAATCTGTTGAGATCTTTTTTTTTTTTTTTTTAACAACCAAATGAGTCCTTTGTATGAAGCATTGCCAATTATAGAGTTATAATGAGTGCGAACTTTAAAATGCAAATAAATAAAATGTTGCACTGAGGATTACTGGAGACTAAATATTTACTTCATCCTCACTCATTCACAAATGGGAAGCTGGGGTATACAGGGCACAGGCTCGTATGTGTGTAATAGTCATTTAATTCACCAATTAAAAGATAAATTTTATCATTTGGAATTCACTCTAAATTCTGTATCAAATCACTTTAGAAACCTCGTAGGGAGTGTGGCATTTCACTATCAGGGACCATAAATGCATAGTATGTCTATTTTTTCTCTTACACAATTATTTTCTCATTTATTTCGTTCTTGTCATGAAGATTAATGATGAGGGTGGCCTTTTTACCCCAGAAACAATTATTTTTCTGAAACTTCTCAGGGTCTCTGTGTTGTTGTGTTCCACTTCTTCTGTGCAGAGGAGCCATTTGCCCTCAAATCTCTACCCTGTCAAGTGGCAGTGGTCCTCTGTGTCTCAGTTTCATTCATGATTTCTGAGCATGAGGGTCCCCTCACTCAGCACACAAAAGCTCTATAATTACTTTCATTTCTTGGTTAGCATAGGTCATGGAACTAGTGTTAATAATAATCTTTCCCTCTGGACTTCTCTGTATTTATATATCTCTGATCCAATAACCACTGGGACCAGAGAGGTGTATTTTATCTTCATTTCAGTCCTCTTGGTATTGTTTTAGCCCAGGGGGGAAATCAAATGAGGTACAGAACATGGTAAACTCACACAACTCTGAGGTCATTAACACCTAATTAGAAACAGCTTAGAGATCGAAATGATTCTTTGGTTAAGATGTGAGGGAGATCAGAGAATATTTAACTTCTTCAGTGCCAATGTGGTCTTGATCACCCAAAGACAGACCTCCACCTCATTAGGTTTTTTTTTTCAGATTTTAAGAAAAAGTGTGTGTGTGTGTGTGTGTGTGTGTGTGTGTGTTATTTTTCTATTCTCTTTATTTGATAGAATTCGAAGTCTGCTAAAAGACTGAATAGCAAGAAGAGAACTATTTGCCCAAAGGCCTAACATAACTAATTGATTTTTTTCCTTAACTGTAAGTCACAATATCGCTTTCAGTGGATGCCTACATAACCTAAAGTGTTTAAAATATTATGTGATGAGAGGAAACATTACTCGGTTCAATAAAAAGATACAACACTGTTTTGACCACTTTTAGAGAAGTTAAATCATATTTTGTCAAGATGAGAAAATATTTATATCTAAGACTATTACAGCTATATATATATATTCATATTACATTTTTAATAGACTTTGTTTCATTTTCCTAGCAACTTTTAGAAGTTTCTCATGAATTTTTTTGTTATAAGGATGTAGTTATTCTAACTCCCATCTTGTGGTAGGTATGTTGAAAAGCTCTGAAAGAATTCATGCCTTTGTGGACACCACTCTATGGAAGGTCCTTGTTTCTCTAGGAAGGTTCTATGTAGAAAGATAAATGTAGTATAGAAAACACTGTAGTCTCTAGTCTAGGAGATAAATAAAGGGAGAAACTCTCCCTCTCCTGGCACCCAGATTTGCAACTCAGTATTTTAAATATTCACAGTGCACATTCTGCCAGATTCGTCCTTAACCTAGAGACTGAACTTATATCAGCAAAGCTGAGCTGGGTCAGAGCCTGGGAGCGCTTGGCTTCGGGGAAGGAAATGTGGCTTTTCAGTTCCAGGATCGTCTCTCAAGCCTCTGATAATTGCCTAAATTCTTATTTCAGAGGCTCTGGGAATAAAGCTACTCTCAGCTTTCTTAACCTTTAGGCAGCATGGCACCAGGGTTGAGGACTAGGAAAGAACAGATGATTATGTTTAAATTCAGCTGTGCTGCTAACTTTGTATAATCTCTCTTTGCCTTGGTTTCTTCCATTGTAAAATGAGGAAAAGGATAATAATATTATGTTTCTCATTGTATTGCTATGAGTTAATTAATATAAAGAGCTCAAAACTGTGTTGGCTTACTATAAACCATTGATTCTCAAACTCTGGTTGGGGGACCCCTTTCAGTAGGTCAAAATCAAGACTACTTTGATTATAATGCTAAGATATTATTGCACGTTTTCACTCTTAACTTTTTTCCTGAGTGGATAAAGAGTATACAAAAGCCATATGACCTGTGATTTCACAACAAAGTAAATGCAGAATCATGTGAGAGAATCCAGCTGCCTTCTATTTAAATCAAATAGGGAAGATATTTGCAAAAGTGAAAACTGTGCCACTTTTCTCACTATATTTTTATTTTGGAAAACATAGGGTTTTTAAAATTTAAAGTGTTTTTTCTGTTAATGGGTCTGTTTTATTATAAATAAATTCAAATTTTTATTTATCAAATAATTTTAATATGATACAAATAAGTCCTCAAAGTTTTTCAAATGTGAGTCCTGAGACAAAAAATATTTATGAATGACTAATATTAGTACTAAAAAATAAATGTTCTATCACTTCCTCCCATTTCTTACCTTTGAACTTTCCCTGCAACCTGTCAGTCAAGTAGAATGCTGTATTTATAGCTCTAACTTCAAGAAAAAGCTCATCTTTTTTACTTTTTCTATTTTTTTAACATGTTCTCTTTGTGGGAAAGGGGGTCCACCAAATACAATCAATCTAATTTGTTTACAAGTCTAAGACTCACATTAGAAATTGCCATTCCAAAACTTTAAGTAGACAGAAGCACCTGGATGTTGAACCTCTAAGTGATTCTGAGACATTACTGCATTTTAAAAGACAATATTGCCCACGGAACTCATAGTTCATCTCTTTAAATGTCACACAATCTCTTTGTTCGGCTTTTACCCTTCAGTATGGGCTTATCACCATTTTCATGGAAGGACAGGATGACATGTAGTCTTCTCAGGTAGATTATATTGAGATCTGTCACAGAATATTTGGGATAATTTGCAAGTTCGAGGAGTGTCCAAACTTTCTACTGGTTCTCTTAGCCTCTGCATGACTCAGAATTACTTAACGCTGTGGCCATAACTACCTTCTTCAATTGCAGTTTTCTAGGGGTTAATTTAGACTGGGAAGATGATGGAGGTGAAACATCAGCTTCAGAGAAAGGGCAGGATGGAGACAATCCAAGGAAAAGGAGTGGGTATGGACTCTGCTAGTTTGTTGGTAGAGTTGAATCATTCTCCTGGAATGAGGTTCTCCCAGGAAGAGAGATTTTTTTGTTTATGTGTTGGAGATGGAGGGCAGGAAAGAGAAAATATATAGAATGTAAAGCTTGATGCTGAAATTTTGCTTCCCAGGTTATGACTGTTCACCCTTTGTGGAAATTTACATTCATATTCTTAAATCACATCTCTACTTTCAGGGAGGTTCATCTGTAAGCTTATATTTTCAAGACTTTCTAGAATTGGAGCGTGAGACTTGATACCTTCAAAACCATTCTCCAGCTTAATTTTCTAAATAGCAGTTCTCTAATGGACTGATTGATTTGTGACTGGTTATGAAAGATCCACCAGAGAAAGACACATTAATCCCAGATAAAATTTACAAAAAAGAATCCAGACCACAGCTTAGTATCTTTCAAAAGAAAAATGTCATGAAACCCACTATCGCTTAATGAGCACCCAACCCCTCCCTCAGCTGCCATCCACCACCCCCTACCTTCACTCTCTAAAATTTTCTCTACATCAATCCTTCAGTTATAACCATGTGCCCTTGGATGTATTACCATTTTTATTAAGTATTTTCATGATTCCATTTAGAAGGCAAATGAATTATTTCAGAGGAAAGCAAAACAGAATGGGTACATCAAACATCCAATATTGTAACTTCCAGCAGCTCCAAATACATTATAAGGGCTTTATATATCAGCCAAGCTCCTACTAATGCTTACAGAGAATTTTTCACTAGCTTAAAATATGTATTAATTCAACGAGGTCAGAGGTTACCTCATGAACAAAATATGTTAGTTGATTGTGTTCGTAGTGATTGTGGCAGTAAGAAAGACCGAAGGACGTAAGACCTTTGAGAAAGTTGCCTTCAGGGAAGATATTTTACCATCTACTAGGGAATAATACTGCTTGCTTTGAGAAAGTTATTTTATTACCCGCATGAAGGAGGAAGTTTACTCTGAGAAAATTGAGAAAGAAAAATTTTAAGTAGGCTTTTAATCACCAACGGTAACTAAGAGTCCCATTTTCTGCATTCGATTCTTTCTTGGTTATTATAGCAGATCTTTTTGATTTTTGAATGAGAGAAAAAAAAAAGGAGAAAGAGAGGGAAGAAAAGAGAGAAAATATATAGAATCTCTTTTGGGGGGAAAGGGTTTTAAATAGAAACAATAGAAATAAAAAATGCCCATAATGATAAGTATTTTCCAACTTGATTTAATCAGGTAATTTCTAGTGTCTCTTGTAAATTTATGTAAATATGAATACATATGTATGCTGGGGAGAGAAAGAATATTTTCTACATGTTAATGTTTCTCAAATCTAAGGAAAGTGGTAGACCTCCTCCCCGGTATTAGTCAAGGTTCTCCAGAGTATTAACACCAATTGGAGAATGGATTTATTAGAGGGATTGGCTTGTGCAATATTAGAGCTTGGGAAATCCTATGATATACCATCTACAAGCTGGAAAACCAAAGAAACAGTAGCATGGCTCAGTGCATGTCCAAATGCCTGAGAAGCAGGGGAGCAGAGGTGTAACTCTCACTCTGCAGCCAAAGGCCTGAGAACCTGAGGGCCTCTGGTCAAGTCTTGGTGTTCAAAACCTGGAGAACTTCAAGTTCTAATGGCCATGGACATGAGAAGATAAATGACTCTACTCCAAAAGAGTGGGAGATAATTCACCTTTCCTCTTCTTTTTATTCAATCTGGACTCTCAGGATTGCAATGTTGCTTGTCCACGCTGGATGAGTGTAGGTTATTCTTACTGAGCCCATTGATACAAATGCCAATCTCTATCAGAAATGCCCTCACAGACACAATCAGGAATAATGCTTCACCAGCAACATGGATATTTCTTAATCCAGTTAAGATGACACCAAAAATCAACCAACACACTCTATTTCTACAAATGGGGTCATATCTTTAGGCCTCTCTGTATTCCCATCATTTCAGTACTCATGTGCCCATTATCAAACTCACTAAGGCAGAGATCTTCAGAAAATTTGGCACCTAAGTATTGCAAGAAGATTGATATACATATATAATAATGGCCCAGTGGAATTTAGACTTACAGAAATGCATTCAGCAAATACTCATTGAGTACTTGATATTTGTTAAGAATCATGCTGTGAACATGATTCTGAAGGGAACAAAGTGAAGGTGATAGTAACTAATAAAATGTTTTAAAGCTTACTTCAATTTTAATAGGTATCGTGAAATTCATATATAGGGTAATATGGTTTGGAGAGGCAGGAAGCAAGGAACAAATCTAGATTAGTTCTTAAGAGTCTGGAACTTGACCAATAAGGATGAGCCAGTGGGACAGGCTGCAGAGCACCAAAGGTCAAAGTGAGAGAAAACCCTGCTGTGAGTGGGAAAAGACACAAGCATAAACTTTGTCTGCCACAATTATGAGTTGGAGAGTTTCTTCTCTTTACCTTTTGGAAGTTTTAAGCTGGGAGTGACATGATTGCCAATGAGCTAGTAAACAATAATTAGTAATATGGATGACCTCATTCCAATCATGCTAATTATAGCAAAGGAGGATTTATTCCCTGCAGTTTATTTGTAGGCCGATGGAACTATCATGAATAAACTGAATACCCTATCAATTTCCATTAGTATAGCCAAATAAACACTGAAAGGATTTCTGGAAGAACATGTAAATAGCAGCAGCCACAATTCACAGGCAGCCTTGTGAGTACCCAGTATGGATTGAACCAGAAGTCTTATATGGGTATCCAGCCTCTCTGTACACGCACAGCACAATCAGCATCAGCAGTGTCATCTTTGAAAACTTAAGTACAACAATATAAAGCGTGCAGCAGTTGACTTCGATTTTGACATTTACTTCGGCTGTGTGTAGCAGGCTCCTTATCTAAGAAGTCTGCACTTGTGACAGAATGTGGTCCTTATGAGTTTCTGCAGGCAGCGTAGATTGAGTCTGGAGTCAATTTATCAACATTGATGGCTCACTCCGATTTCAGTCCTATCATCGCTCTTTGGCTGACTCATAAGGCTAGCAATTAGCTGTGTCCTCTTAGCAGCGCTTCCTTTGGGTAAAGCATTGGAAATTTCCTAAGAGGACTGAAAGCATGCTAGGGGAGGTGGAACCCCTTAGCAGCCATAAGCAGCCCGTAGCATGGCCACTGCTGGGAAATGGGAGTTGGGGACATTTGCCTATCAGTTGTTGACCAGGGCATGATTTTACTTTCTGGAAGTGTCAGTTTTAACTTTCTACAAATTGCTGATGTCTGCAACTGCTATGGTGTAGTAAAAGGCTATTTTTGGTCAAAGATTTAGGAGGCAATGGCAGTTTTGAAATGCCTAGGGCCTCAAAGCCAATTTGGAAAAATTCAGGGGATTTGAATTGAATAAAGTTCTATAGATAGAACTCATCTTAGAAATATTGTCATTGCAAAGGGAAGGTCTAAAACCTATTTCTCTTGGAGTTTCCTTGTCTGAAGCATGTAATAAGTTACTCACTGGTCCGACTAGCATTTGTGGATGCAATTTTCACAGGAGAGATCCCTACAATAAGAAATTGGTTAGGTGTTTTGGAAGGAACCAGGTTTCCACTTCAGTGTTTTGTTTCTGGAAAACAGAAAGGAAGGACAAAAGTGTTGGTAACATTTATGAACACCAACTCCATTATGGGAGTCAAACTAGAGGATTTGGAGCAAAACAAAACTGCTTGCTTTCAGGAACATTTTCTACTGGTCCCTTCAGATCCACCCTGCTTGGTGCCCCCACAGTCTCTCTTGATCTCTATCTTCCAGATGGGTTTAGCCAAGGGGAAACCAGCAAATCAGAGGGAGGAAAGCCAGTGTGGTTAAGATGTGAAATTCTCAGGGTTCTCCAAAGTGGGCTGGGAGGTGGCACTGTCCCGCTGCTAATAGGCTACATACAGGTCCTTATAGGGTGGCCCTTTTCTTCACTTGTGGGCATTTTCTCTAAGTGTCACTAAGTGTCTCTTAATTTTTCAGGCCTAGGGTTGTTTTCTTTCAGCCCTTCATTAAACCCTCGTTGGTTATTCTATGTCATTTATTTGTATTTCCCCTCTTTTTATATATATTAACCGCATTAACCAAATATATTAACCAGATACATATAAAATCTATGGTTAATCTGTATAAAAGAAAACATTTACATTTATTACCTAAAAACTCAATACCCATTTTTAAAAAACCAAATTCAAGTTGCATTCTAAACACAACTGGGGGATCTGCAGAGTGACTTGGAAAGTGAGAGGAAAGTCCACCTAGGGTTTGCACACCTTGGATGTCCCTGGATTTGAGAGCTGTCGTGTTATTGGATTCAAAACATGACAGCTATTGTGTGTCAGTCAGGAAATGAAGCTTTAGACACTTGACATCCTAACCTGAGTGTTTCTTACTTATATATGTGTTTTACTTGTTTTAGTTACCTTTTAGGAACTTGAGTGGAGATTTTGACTTGACATGTAACAATTCTTTTCATTTAAAATAGATGGAAATGGGCTCTTCATTCTTCCATGCAGAAAGCTTATTTTTCAGGAATAGATTCCTGACATCAGGCAGGAAAAAAATGCCTACATGAGAAGAGAAAAAATAGCTTATAGCAACTGAGCAACTAAGACTCAATTTCATTATTAAGCGTGAACAAAAAACAACACTGACCTCATACAATTGTAGGAATTAAAAATAAGGAATGTGTGCCTGGGACCCATGATTTCAAAAAGTGTTAGCTATTATTGTTTTTCTATATTGACTATTTTATTCGTTTCTCAAATGGAAACTTTTATATTACCATTAAGAGCAAGGTAGGAAGTATTTGAGTATACTTCAGTCATTTATGGGTAGATATTGTAGTTGTAAAATAAATAAAATTCAATTGTCCTCTTGATTTTTGCAGGTAGTTAATTCTTTTGGCATAGACTTACTGTGAATCATTTTAGCCACATTTCTTTTTTCTTTGTGTGCATGTTGAAGAGATGGAAGAAATAGGAAAGAAGAAAAAAATTAACATAGTTAACAATAATCAAAGAGGTCAAATTGCTAACATGGCTAAAGAACTAAAGTTGAAACTTAATGTGGGTGAAATCATTGACAAGAGATTCAAGTGTCTTTTAATTTAATTCCTCCTTTTATAATCAGAAACCACCATTTTAAGTAAATTGTACCCTTTGAAGTACATCTTAAATGAACAGGCAATTTTCTTTATGCCTTACCACATAGCTTGGGGAGAAGACTACATATTTAAGCCAAGGTCAAGGAAAATATTCATTTAATACCTTCTTCATATCTTTGTTTTCAGTTTTGTAACATAGAAGAGCAATTTGACAAGTTAACACTGGTTTTTTTTCCATATTTTAATGCTACAATACAGAGAACAATAACATATCAATTAACTTTAATTACTCTCTGGCTTGCTTCTTCAGATACCTGCCATTGTAAGCAGTGTGCTTTTATGAATAGCCTCCTGACAGTGAAAACCTCAGAAGGTCTATAACTCCTTTCAGAATTTCTGCCCAGGGTCTCACAAAAAAAATCATTTAATATATTCTTGTATGTTGCCTCATTTCTCCAATATTCTCAGAAGTCAGGATCTTATCATTTATAACTGGATATTAATGATAGAGTCATAGAGCCAAGAATGGAAGTGATCCAACAACAGTAAAAGGAGCTCTCTTTGCCCAGGCAAGGAACCCTGTGCTCCACCAACTCCTTAGTTTACGCTTAGATTCAAGGGTAAGAGGTTCATATTGTGTCAGGCTTATAAAGCTTGGAAAGCAGTCCTGAGAACCAAGTGTCTTCTCCCAGTCTCACATTGCAAATCCAAAGTGTGATACCTTCCAAGCTAACTTACATAGACATGCATTTACAGTAACATCTAAATAATGCATTTAGGCAGATTAAAAAATGGTACATCCTGAGAATTATGATTTTTGAGCAGTGTTAGGGGGTTAATTCCCTCTCTCATAAATGTTTCCAAGATAGTGATTTCTCTAGATGAACCATCCAGAGATGCTACATGTGGTCTAGAGACTAACTGTAAAGCAGTAGCCATTAGAGTAGCATATCAGGTATGTGCCCCATGCCCTCTTCCCTACCTCATTTCCCTTCTTTCCCTCTTGCTGCTATTGAATTGCACTTGCCAAATAAAAATACCAATCAATCAATCAATCAAAATCAAGAGTCAGAATATGTTCCTTGAATCCTTCTACTTATAATAAATATTGTATTAGTCCCCACTTATCTGAGGCTTCTCTATCTCAGGTTTCAGTTACTCATGTCAATTGCAGATAATACCAAACTCTATAAATATAGTACAATAAGATATTGTGAGAGAAACCACACATAACTTGGTGACAGTATATTGTTTTTATTTTCTGTTGTTGTTGTTGTTGATCTCTTTCTGTGCCTAATTTAGAAACTTCATCATAGGTACATAAGTATAAGAAAAAGCCATAGTACATATAGAACCAGTACCATGTGTGGTTTCAAGTATCCATTAGAGAGCTTACAAAATATTCCCTCAAAATAAGGGGGGATTACTCTATAGCTAATATGGGTTGTGTGTGAGATGAGAAGAGTTTTTTAAGCACAGAATTAAAACACCACCAATTAACATAACTAAGATCATGGTCATATAAATTAGGTTTGCTGTAGGTCATAGCTTCCTACACTTACATTCTCTGGTAATTTCCCGTTTTTGTTGAATCCCTGGCTTCTAGGTATCAAGTAAATTCACTCTGCCTGTAACTCTTCCAAAACTCATACCTTAGTACACATAAATAACTTGATGCGTTACTCATTCTGTAGCATTGAATTTTATTAAAAGAACTCATAGTAAGGAAAATGATCAACCCCAATGAATTCATTTCTAATAGTAATATTTTAGGCATTATGGTATAGAAGTCATTGTGGGCATGTGTTTAGGTGAGGAGAAAACTTGTTTGATGCCAATTAAATCATACAAAGTTGATAAAAAAAAATCAGGCTCTGGAATTCATCACACCTGAACTTGAACATCAGCTTTGGACCAAGATCTAATGTATCACCACTCACTGGCAAATGGAAGAGATAGGTAAAAACTGTCTGATCTCACACACACTGGCTCTTACAATTCCCACTCACATTTCAAGGATCAAAGTAAATCCCATGGCCACATCTAACTTTAGGGAAGCAAGAAAGGGATATCTTATAATGTCCCCAAAGGAAGAGAGCTAGAAACAAGTAGCACAGCCTCATGACAGCAGCAATGATTTTCCTTTTCTGTTTCCAGTCCTGTGCTTTGTATATACGATCGTTTTCTCTAATAGGCTCAGAAAATAAGTAATACATCCAAGATCTTGATTTTTAAAGAAGAAAAGGACATTATAGGAAATGATTTTATGAAGCCACAGAAATACTGTATTCACAATTAACAGACTTCCCAATCGTAGTAATAATAGGTGGTATTCACATGTGCTTTTGCTCTATATGTTTTACCCTGTTCTCTATTGAACAATAAACCACCTTAAAACATTATTAAAAAACACCACTAATTTGTTCACGATTCCAGAATTTGGGCTGAATTTCTCTGGTGATTCTTCTTCTGTCAATCTCGGCTGGGATTGTTCTTATAGCAACAAGAATGGTTGGAAGGCCCAAGATGGCTGCCTTCATTCTTCTGGGGAATTGTTGGGGATAGACTTCTTTTCCCAAATCTTTTATCTTCAAGGAGTTCAGCTCAAGACACTTTATATAGTAATTGCAGGGCAACAAACAGGAAAGAACAAAAGTCAAAAGCATCTATGAGAAGAGAATAAGAAGCCACACAATACTGCCAAAACATGTACAGGACCATCTCTGTTCAAGGTTAGGGAAACAGATTCTTGATGGATGAAACAGATTCTTGAAGGACAAGCAGCAGAGTCACAAGAAATAGACCAAGATCCAGTAAGGGAAGGAACTGTTGGTCTACCTTTGCCAGCAGTCTATAACACTTGCAGAAGATGGGGACCATCAGTGGCTCTACGGACTTCCTTGAGAATGTTTATGCAGCTCAGAAAACATACCACCATTTCCTGGGCATTTCTCAACAGGTTTGCTCCTGCTGCAAGTAGACTGCAATCTGAAAAACAATGGGAAAATGTGAATTCTATTTTGTGGGAAATGAGGAACTTCTCTCTTGATTGTTTCTACATATCTTGCTGGTCAGTACCTTTCTCCATCAGAGCAACTCTATCTGCTTGCTCAGTTAGTATATGAATAAGCAGCTCTTTGTAGTTTCTGATCCTAGTTTCCTTTTTTTGTTGTAAAATTTATTTCCTATGGTGAAACCACCTCCAAAATTTTATAAAAGTAGAAAAAATCTTCTACACCAGTACAGTAATCAATACCACCCACTTCAACGGTTCATGCTGTGGATATTTCTTTGGGGTCTACATAAGCAGTGGGGATGTGAATAACCAAACTCCACAGTTTTCCTATGACCTCATGTGACAGAGAAATAGGAAGCAAAGACAACTATGCAAATCTTTACCCACCAAGCTTATACAATCTTCAAATCACACCAGGTTCTGCCACAGCTGTGTCAACTGAAGGGTAAGGAGGGTGGAGCCAGGCAAAAGTGGATAGAAAGAGTACAGTGGGGGAGAGGATACTGTGTGGGTGACAGCTTTTATTGAAGAAGCAGAATAGCATAGCCAAAGAAGGCCAGTATGGTTGGAGGGCACTGGACCAGCTGGGAGTGACAGGAGCTGAGAAGGGGAAGGTAAATACAAACCATTAGACAGGTTGGGGGTTTCACCCTGAGAATTTATCCTGAAAAGATCTGAATTAGAAAGTGACATAGCCAGGTATGCATTTCAAGATTATTAAATGTTGTGTGAGAAATAGATTAGACCAGGACACAATGGAAGGAGGACAAGTCTGCTTTTTGTAACCCAGGGGAGACATGCTGGTGCCTTAGAACTGGACAGGTGGCAGAATCAACTAGACTTCATGACAAAATATGTTTAGGCTGAAAGAAAGGAAGGTGGCAATGATGATTCTCTCCAGGAGGAAATTGGGGAGGTTAGCTGACTTTATTGGATAGTAAAGAAGGGCCAGGCAGGAGGAATTTTCTAAAGAGAGTCCACATTCCTCACCTTCTAAGGCAAAGTGGTTTGGCTATACCCCAGGGGTGCTTAATACATTGGGTTCCAAAACAAAATATCAGAACTACTCTTCATATTATTTTAAGATCTTTAATATTTGATATTAAGATTGATAGAAATATGCTATAAACTCACATACAAGTGTGTGTGTACACAAATATTTTTCCTAATAGTTGTGGTGTATTTCATTTTCTATTGTTGGATAACAATATATCACAAACAGTAGCTTGAAATGATACACATTTACCAGCTCAGTTTTATAGATCAGAAATCTGGACACAGGTTAGCTGGTCTCATTGATCAGGGTCTCAGTAGGCTGAAATCAAGGAGTTATCCAGCTGTGTCCTCATTCAGAGGTTAAAAGGGAAAGATCCATTTCTAAGATGCTTCAGGGTGTTTGCAGAATCCATGCTCCTGTGGTTGGGAGATGTCAGTCCTCAGTACCTGATGACTTTATCCTGAGAAGGTCTATCTTAGCACCTTGCTGAGCTCCCCCATAAGTTCTCTCATTTTTCCAGTCTTTTCCTTCAGGAAGGGCCCATTGCTTTCAGGGACTCATGTTATAAGTTCAGGCACACTGAAGATAGTCTTTCTTTTGAGTAATGCAAAGTCAAATAAATGGATAACCTTAGCTGCATCGGCCAAATCCCTTTACCATTTATATAATGTAATTGAATTATCATTTTCACATTCCCACGAAGTCAATGGGTTGGGAATCCACAGGTCATGGACATTGTTCACCAGGGGCAAGAATCTTGGGAGCCAATTCACAATTCTTCTAATATTATCAAGAAAGTGTGCTATTCATTGCTCTAATGTGTCAGCTTCATAGTATTTTTAAGGACCAGTCATCTAATCTCTGTGGTTATGTAAAAGTTGGGGAAAAAAAGAGATTTCTAAAATAATTAGAACACACACACACAAATGGAGTTTTATAAAGTAAATGACACTGCTTGTGATTATACTAATCCAGATTGCAACTACCTGCTAAGAGTGAGATCTTAAAAATAGACTGAAACATTCTACTCTCAATTGCCTGAAGTTTAAAAAAAAAAAAGCAGGGGGAGGGGGGAGCTTTGGTAATATTAAGTAAGCCATGTTTCAATATTCCAGTTTGGGTACACAGAAATGAGAACTGTAACATAATGGAAAGTCAGAATGGCCATTAAAATTGTGCAAAAGTAATATGATTTTTAACTCAGTCTCCTCTGTGAGATTTAGGTTGTATCTCAGTATGAATTATGTGTGATTCCTACTTGAACAGAAACTTATCTAGGGGAGTGTCCTTGAGTTGACTCATTCTTGGACTTTATCTCCTTGATTTCCTAAACATTGTTCTGCAGAGGACTCCTCCATTGAAAAGTGGCCTGTTCAGAATATGAACACATTGTACTACAGTGTGCACTCTTTTAGGTTGGAAATCTTAAACTCCACCCATGGGTAAAATAAACCTTCAGATATTGTTCTGCAACTAAAAACAATAATTGTCATCTTGGATTTGCTGTTTCTCTGAAATTAAGTGATAAATTGAGTGGTAAATAGAAATTTAGATGAGAGTTCATTCCAGTGGGTGGGGGATGGAAAGAGATTCCTGTCTGAAATTTAGTTACCTACCCTTTAAAATATGATCCTTTTCCTTGGAGGGAACACACTCCATTCCTGCTGTATGATTGTTAATTTCATTGGCTGTTAAGGACAGGATTCTGTAGTTATCACTTTCAATTTTTCCTCAGCCACAAACTTGTACTAGTAGGCTGATAGCAAATTTTGTTTATTCGTTGTTTAATATTTAAAAATTCAGAGGCTAATTTTCCAAAGAAAATCACCAAAGATAAAAAAGTTTACATAGTCTAGAGAAAAAGGAAGGATAAATAATTTCTATTTTGGCAGCTTGTAGTAGATCTTCAGATACAAATGAGTTACACTGCATTAAAGAACTTGTATGTTGGCCAGAAATGCACCTAGTTTTACTTTTGGATCTGTTGTAGTCAGGTGCAACAGTTCCCTAGAGGAGTCATGCTCCTGGAAGTGGAGGATGCTTCTAGAAATATTATGCTTTCTGTATTTTCCATAGAACATACTGAATGAGAATGATTAAGAATTATAAAGACATCATAGTCTAGAGTTAGTCCAAAAGATGTTGCACAGATTTTGTTAAGGGACTGAGGATTATGACTACTTGGAGATATTTAGAGAAAAAGGGATCCTATAGACTCAGAATGAATGTCTTAAGACCCTATTAATATATCCATTTTACCATGAGATTCTGAAGATGCTCTCCAGAATTCATTTGTGGAAGTTGTGTCCTGAGTGCTTTAATACATGGAGCATAAATTTGGTTCAGTAACTTTTATTCCCACCCACAAATGGGTTCAGTAAAGCATATACTTGTCCACTTTGAGTTGCTAAATTGGTTCATGTCAACCTCTGCAGGATACCTAATGTTCTTTATCAATCCCTTTATGCAATGTGTTAATTTATATTTAAGGTAATGCCAACATTTTATCCAGGGAGAAAGAAAAATATCTTCTTCTTTTTTTTTTTCCTTTCTTCTGCATTTGTGATTTTCTCTTCAGGGAAAAATGTGTCTTCCATCTTCAGTTCAGCCACATTGATAGTCATAGTCTAACATGTAGATGGGAGGTAGCATTTGGCAATGATCACATTCCGTTAACAGATATTCTATCTTGTCACAATTTAGAATGCCTGATGTTTGGAGGAGCTATAAACCTTATTTACATATTTGCCTTTGCCAACTGTAAATTTCCCTTTTATCGTTGTTGGCCTTATGGGGCTGTAAACATTTGCCATTTGCTCCTTGAAAGTTCACCCTGGATGAGAAATATTGAAGTAAAAATGTGGTCCTGATTCTCCAGTCCTTTGAAAGAAATTCAGTCTCTCCAAGGGATCCATTTGCACTATATATATCTGGTTGAGCCTTTTCTTTTTAATTCAACTTTTCTGCAAGAGTCTTTCTTTTAAAGCCATTTATAATTGAGGGGAAAGGTGTGAAATACTTTTTTTCACACAGCATACCTTGCAAAGGCAAACCATATGTTATCTGTTTTCCTATGTATTTTGTATTGCAAGTACCATATGCCTCAAGTGATTGATCTTACCGTTATGAGGAAGCCACGGGTACATATATTTTAAGTCTCTCTTGTAGAAAATAAGATATTCCTCTATAGCTCTTTCAGATTAATGTGCTAAAAGCCTCTGATCATCTCTAATGGATGATCCATAATTTACATCAAAATTTCAATCACTTTAAATTAATATAGCCATTTCCTTAATGAAGCTTGCTATTAGGACTTGCCTTGATATTCAAAAAATAATCCAGTCATAGGTGTTTACAGTTTTGAGTTTAGCTTAGAATATGTCTTCAGTTTTTTTTTTAGTTTAGTTTTTTATATTAATAAATTACTTATATTAAAATAAATATCATCTGTACATCCCTTTATGAAAAATATATTCTGTATCCATCTTCACTTTTTCCATCTTCCAGTGGATTCCATAAGATGCTGGAACAATAAAAATATATGTATTCTGCTAACAGACTTATATAAATATTGCTAGAGTCATCTCTGAAAATAAAGTTGTTTATTTCTTATTTGTACCCATGAGACTTACAAGAGTAAGTCACATTAATTCTGATGGGATTTAGTAGTCAAAATTTTCACACATCAGCAAAAGAGATGTATGTGGGCATGGCAAATGAAGTAGCTGAAAAATGCATCTCCATGACCTAAATTTTTATTGTATATAATTAATATTGCGCCTTAATACTAGTTCAGCTAATTGTAGATATTCATATTGGGTACATGTTTATTCCATGTAAAAATAAACACTTATGTACTAGTTATAGTTAAACATAGGGTTAAAAAACTGGCTTCATGAGGGATACCAGAATTCAGTTTAAATCAAATGATCAAATTGAATACAAGAGAATATTTTAATTTTAATGTTTAATCTTGATATTGATGTGGGGGAAAAGGACTCAATAAATTGTTCAGCTGAGATAGTCTTGGGTCCAAAGATCTGATCTAAATGGGAATGTGGCCCTTGCCATACTGATTTCCCATGAGGTCTAGAAGGGAGATTCCTTGTCTAACACAGTGGTTTCTAAACTAGGCTCAGGAATCCACTGCAATACCTTGGAAACATCTAGGGGCTAAAGAAGTAGAGTGAATAGGAACAGGCAGGACGGAGTCCTACCATGTCTGCTTTCAAGACGGGCAGCCCTTCTTGTATCTTGTTTCTATATTAGATTCTTAGTGGAATTTCCTCTGGAGAAGGAATCAAGAGCTTTAAAAAATAATTATTGCAAAGAACTATAATAACATAGGCTTCAAGATGCCGTCCAGATCTCCTCAGATAGATGCAATCACAAAAGAAAGGCCACCGGGCTACCAAGGCCTTGGTCATTCCCACATTGGGATTAAATCACATTATGTTCTGTCTCTCCCCTGCTAAAATATGTATGTGTGTGCATGCACATGTATGTAGGTGTACACATATATATGCATACATGTATATACACAAATATGTATGTGTTTCTGAGTTCTAGTTTAGATTCTGTCATTAATAGTCTTGTGTGATCTGGGCCACAAAAGTACTTCAAGTGAGATGTAAAAGTACTTTCACCCTGGAGATGTTAGGGACATTCCTTGGCATGCTTCATACTGTTTTAAACTCCACCTAACAATTCCCAACTAGATATGGGCATCGATGTCCTCCTTTGAATAGTTAAGGGGGAAAAAATGGTGAGAAGATTTTGCTAAGGTCAAGGATAAGGCCTGCAAAGACTTGCAGATGTTGTGGTTTCCTGATATCCTCGGCATTTTGGTGATTTTCTGAAACTGGAGCCCATGTTGTTGTTCTGATTTCTATCCATAAAGCAACCTTAGAGATTATTGAGGCAGGCAGAGTCACAAATGACGTGTCTCCACACATGAAGCAGATAGAGCAGGAGGAAGGCAGTGAGGAGATGGGACTAGGGAGCCTAAAAAAAGGACTCTCAGCCTTTCTAGACAGGCAGCTGATTCTGCCACGTGGGGATGCAGGCACAGTGCTGCCAGATGTTATGGTTCAAAAGGAGCGAGACATCCAAATGTTGCTGAAAAAGTTCCTCACTTTTAAAAGTTGGCAGCTAATAAATAGATTAACATTGTGAGAAATAATTTTGGTCTAGATTCATGTAATGAAACTCAAGCTCATACATACGATCTAATTTGTTCAACAAACCCCTTCCTATTTTCCAAAAGTAAGAAAAGTATAAGAACATTAAGTGCTTTCCTTGGATAGAGACATATAGGAGCTAGTAAAGACAAGAGTGTTCCTCTCTGGATCCTATCTAGGGTTTTATACTTCCACTTTTCATCATTGCCAAGGAATTAGTTTGTGTTGTGGCTCACATTCAAGGAATTTCTACTATGTCCTCAGTTTAGTAACCATATTTGACTTAAAAAAAAATCCAAAACCAAAATCCCAACAACCACCAACCCAGTGAACTGCACAGATAGTAGAACATAGAGATAAAAAACAATTGTACAGAGGGATTTACAGGTTTTAGGATGTCATCTCGTTGCTTCTTGAAGACAATGTTGGCAGGAACCAGAATCATTGGAAGTTTATTTTGTTTTCTGAATGGACAATTTCAAATATCTTTGCAAGTGGAAAGAATGGAACAATGAACCTGGATATATGCACCACAGATTTTAAATTATCAGTGTATTACCAGTTTTGCTTTTGTTTGCTCTCCTACTTTTGAAAGGAATTTTAACCATAAATACTTTGTTCTGAGGTTCTGAGGTTCCTGAGCCCAGTTTGGAAACAAGGATGCCAGAGAGAAAGAGAGTTTTAGGTGTGATGGTGGTGGAGGGGGTGTAGGTGGGGGACAGGAGAGCACTGGAGGAAAACACCATGACATTTATTTCTGATTATAGGTTTGCAACAGATGTCTACATTGGAGCAGAATAGAGAGTTCAGGAAATCTGTGCCCCCTCCCACAGGGGTGATAACTGGAGATATGGATAGAGGTTAAATTCTCAGATGAAAATGTGCTGAGAGGAGAAGGCAGTAGAAGAGGAAGAAGGAGAGGGCAAATGAGGAGGAGAAAGAGGATCCTGTGCCAGAGACATTGGGAGGCTAGGACATTTCTGATATAATCGGGAGAGTTTCCGCAAGCTCCTCTCACTCCATCTATCTCCTGTCCACTAGTGCATTCTTGCCTGTCACTGAGAGCAAACTGGTACAGTTCTCCTAGAATAGGAGCCCACCCCCACGAGGTCACTAGGGATCCAGTGCAGGGACTTGCACCCCTCCCCCATTTCTCCCTGCAGTGTGAATTCGCCCTCTTTATCTTGCCATCAGCACATTGACAGGTTGTTATCTCTTCCTCCAGCTAACACCTTCTTCTTTCCTTTCTCTTACAGCAAAACTCTTTGAAAGAATTGTCAATATGTGCTTTCTCAGATGCTCCACTAGAGCATCATTCCCCAGTCACTAATGTTTTTGTGAGATGAGAAGAACCGGAATCTAATTTTGGATTCTCGGTCCTCAGTCCTTACTTGACCTACCAGCATTATTGGAATCATTGATCATTCCCTTCTCCTTAAAGTGCTTCCTTTGCTGGGTTTCTAGGACTCTCAGTCTTCCCCTCCCCTCCCCTGCTGCCTCTCTGCTGTGTCCTTGCCGGTCTCCTTTGCTGGCTCTTCTTCATCTTCAGGTGTTTCATGCTGGAGTGTCCCAGATCTCACTCAAGTCCTGAGATCTTTTCTCTATCTGCATCCACATCCTTCTTGATCTTAGCCACTGTACTGCTTTAAATCAGCAGCCAGGTATATGTTGATGATTCTTGAATTTCTATCTTGAGTTTAGATTCCTTTCTTATACTTCAAACTTCCAAATAGACTGTCCTTCCCTATAGCTACTTTTAATCTGTAATAGAAATATCAATATCTCAAAGTTAAATGCCCCCAAACTCTCCTTCCTAAATCAAAGGCAACTAATGTAGTTACTCAGGTCAAAACCTTCCTTTGTGTTCGTACCAATCAGAGTTTTCCAGATAAAGAGAATCAATAGCAGAGGCATATGTATACCTGTGCATTTGTGTTTGTACATGTGTGCATGCTTGTAGTATACAGGAAAGAAAGAGAGATTTTTAGGGAATTGGCTCATAGGATTTTGGGAGCTGGAAAGTTCAAAATTTGTAGGGCTGTAAACTCAAGTTACAGTCTTGAGGCATAATTCCTTCTCTGGGTAACCTGGTTTTGCTATTAAACCCTTTGACTGATTGGATGAGGACCACCCATATTCTGGAGGGTGATTTGCTTTTTTTTAAAAATCAATTTGTAAGGGTTAATCACATCTACAAAATACTTTCATATGACATTTAAACTAGTGTTTTACCAAACTACTGGACATCATAGCCAAACCAGATTCACACGTACAACAAACCAGCACTGTTATCCTGGGCCTCCTCTTCCTCACATACCCAGCCAATCCATTAGCAATTACTCTTGGCTCTTTCTTCTAGGTATAGCCACTGTCTGTCCATTTCTCCTGTCTTGTGCTGTAGTCCTCTGGTGCAAGCCATCATGGTGTCTAATTGGTTGAATGGAATAGCATCTGGATATATAGTTGCTCCCATGCCCTCATACCTAACCCTCCCCTCCCCATCACCTCTCTGACCTCAGCTCCTACCCTCTTTGGTTTTCGCCACTTCAGCCATTTGGCTTACTTGATGTTGCTGGAAAATTTCTACTTTCAGACCTGTTTTCACATAGAACACTCTTTTCCTCCTTCAAGGCTCTACACGAAGCTCATCTTTCCAGGAAGACCTTCTCTGACCACACTATACAAACTTGGGAATCCCTTCCTCATTCCCCAGAAACACTTGTTCTTTTCCCCTGAAGAATTGTTTATATATTAGTTTCTCTAACAACTCAAAAAAACAAAACTCCCCAAATTTCAGAATGGAAGTGCATTTCACATTGGAGAAATCATATTGATTAGCAGCAACTTTCTGCCATATTGTGATTAAGAAACACAACACACCTTTGGGTTCCAGCAGCTTCTGGGGTCTGAAGTCAAGTACATCTAGCATGTGGATGGGGAAAGAACATATGGGTAAGTGAAGCCTACTTCTTAAACCCAATTATGACATGCATCACTTCTACCCGTATTACTGTCACCAGAACATTTCAGTGTTCCTACCTAGACATGAGGAAGGTGCCTGGAAGGTACTTCCCAATAACATCTTTCTTTACATTATGGAAGGAAAGGTAAAATCTTTGGTGAGATAGAATTTTCTCAGAACTGTTCCCTATCTGTTATTTTTCCTCTAGTAGCACAGTCTTAATCTATTTGGGCTGCTAAAAATAAGAAAGAAAGAAAGAAGAAAATCCATAGACTGAGTGGCTTATAAGCCACAGTGATATACGTTTGTGTGTGTGTGTGTGTGTATGTGTGTGTGTGTGTGTGTGTGTGTGTGTGTGTTTTCATTGTTGTTGTTCTTATTATTATGGTTCTGGAGCCAGGGAAGCCTAGGATCATGGGACCAGCAAATTTTGTGTCTAGTGAAGGCCTGTTTCCTGGCTCATAGGCTCTTTCTAGCTGTGTCCTCACATAGTGGGAAGGGCAAGTGAGCTCTCTAGTTGTCTTTTTCAGGGCACTAATGCCATTCATGACAGTTTTGCCCTAATAATCTAGTCACCCCTTAAAGCTTCTACCTTCTAACACTATCACTTTAGGCATCAGAATTTCAGCATAAGAATTTTGGAGAGGCACAAACATTGTGTCCATAGCAAGAAATGACTGGATTGTAACATTGTATTTATTTATTTATTTATTTATTTATTTATGGTGTTGTCTGTCACTCCCACTCAAATGCATGATTCATGAGAAATAGATTGTTGCTTGTTTTAGGCACTGATACATTTCCAGAGACTAGAGCAGAACTAAATAATTTGAATCAATAAATGAATCATTGGCTGGCTGGCTGGATGAATGTAAGAATTGGGGTGACATGGTATGTTGTAACTGTGTTTGATCAATATGAGGGATTTGGACCCAAAGTAGTCATTTTGGATGCAAAAAATGATAGGAGGAGTTAGAAGACAACCTAAGAAACCCATTTAATGCTTGGTGACTTTATCCTACTCTCTTTATCTAGGAAGTGTTATTATTACTAAACTTTTAAAATTTGGGTTACTTAAAATTGAAACCTGATTATCATTATAGTTAAGCCAGTTGTTGGTAATACAACCTATATATCCCACACAGTCTTGAATGGTGCCTAGACTGAGACACACACAGTAGATATTGGCTTAATAAGCAACTAAATCATGGATAAAGTGATATTGAGTTAGATTTCTTTCAGTGTACACACTGAGATTCGTTAATTCTTTGACAATTAAACACAAAAAGGTTGTTAAAGTTTTGAACCTTTGTTATATATAAAAATACTGTCTTAGTTGGTTTCCTGGTACTCTGTCAGAATACCACAGACTAGGCAATTTATAAAAAAAAAAAAAAAAAAAAAAAAAAGAGGAGTTTAGCTCATCATTTTGGAGGCTGGGAAGTTGGGTGTTATGATACAAGGAAAGAGTTTTATGCTACATCATATATCCTTTTTGTAACTAGCCCACTCTAATGATAATTAACCCACACCTGCATTAAGGTATTAATCCTCTGAGGAGGACAGTGCCCTCATGGCCTAATCGCTTATTAAAGTTCTTACCTCTTAATACCATCACAATGGCAATTAAATTTCAATGTGAGTTTTTTGAGGGGACATTCATATGCCATAGCAATATCCCTCAGTGTTTTGTGATTGCTCAGTGTATCTTTTAAGAATAATAAAAATCAACATCAGCATTTCTGACTTCTTGCTGTCACCCTTATGGATTGTTCCATTTCTAAAACAAATCCAAATTGGAGGTTGAAATCCCAAAATCGAAAGGTAATTTGTCTGTCTGTACTGTTTTACTGTATGAGATAGAATCTTAAGAATTCATCATGAAAAAAAAAATTTTGCTTTATTTATTTATTTATTGCTAAATCAACACATTTATTTATTCCTAAATCAATATATCCATGTAGAATAACTGCCATTTTGTAGTGGCCCAAAGGGCAAACTGAAAGATTCTGTTCATGCATGACACTGTGGAACTTATTCTGGTCCCACTGAATCAAATGGATTTACAGATGGTCTATTTAGCCAAATTGTTAAAGAAAAAAATGACTTGGAATATATTTTGTTTTTATTTTTTCAAATTGTTTGAAAAACTTCAAGTATATTTCTAAAGCACTTGTCCTAATAGCATTTCATGACTCTTACTTAGTCGCAAAGTTCCTTTGCGACTCTACTTGGATATTGAGAGCAATAAGCAATGGAAAATCGGGTACTGAAAAAGGAAATAGGTACAGCAAAAGGGTACCTATTGAAGTTAGAGATGTTTTTATTTATTCAGTGAGAATTTTTATAAGTATAAATCAAGCCCATTAAGCCCTAGTTAATTATACAAGTTGACAATCTGATGGTGACCATCCAAATAAAACCAAATTTAACTCTGTCCTCTCCAGCACTATGTTATCATTCCATGACAGTGTCTTGTTAATACATTCTGCATGCTCTGAGGGTACTCTTGCTTAACTCCTCTTTTGCTACACACTTCTGATTTGGGTCCTACCTATCAACAATGAGAGCCACCAGGACAGACACAATGAGGATGAGGCTATACAGCCGCTAAGTAGGTCCCAATGGGTTGTATCATTAACAATGCTGTGTCTCTCTGCCATTGGTGTTGTGATGCAGTGGATACATTTTTATTCATATTAAGTGACAAAAGGCATTCCAATGTGTCAGTCATGTTCTGGTAGTACACAAATGGCACACACTGAAAGAAGCAGCTGAAGAGATTGTAATGAAGAGGTGGCAGGACAAAGAGAAACCAAAAAGGAGGTAATGTTTACAGCCCTAAGGACCAGATGTCCACAAGCATAGGCAAACTATGCACCACCAGTAACAGCATCACCAGGGAACTTGTTAGAAATGCAAATTCTTGGTCCCTACCCTGGACCTACTGATTCTGCAACTCTGAGGATAGAACCCAGCAATCCATACATTACCATGCTCCCCAGGTTGATCCTGCTGATTCGTCTTATGCAGAATCACTGTAATAAAAATGATGTTGAATACTAGGGATAGAAGCAACTAAACGTGCAAGAGGGAAAGTGGTCCAAAAAAAAAATCCAACAAGAAATAGAATTAGAAAAAAAGGTTGCCAGACCAGATCTATGCTTTTGGTAGAAGGCTACAAAGGATTTACTTCAAATAGAAGATTCTTAAAAGATCAAATTTTTCTAGGTCGAAAATTGGGAAAAAAAATTCCTTGAATCACGGATCTTCAGGAGGAAAAAATAAATAAACTTTAGAAACTTTTGAAAAACTGCTTTACAAAATTATAGTTGTAGGCCTGAGTTTTTCACCTTGGGCCTGCCTTTCCTCATGGCCACCGATCATCAGGTTTCCCTGGATTCTAGTCACCGAAGGGGAAGAGCAGAATCCTACTGCTTCACTGTGGCCACAGTTGAAAGCCCTGGAGCCGGTGGCTTATTGGGCTCAAGGGGAAGAACCTAGGGCCTTCCAGGGCTCCAAATCCCAGCACTTCAAGAGTTTAATGTGAGGGGTCATCCTGAGACATCTCACCTTTTTAGCAGGACAATAGTCAAATTTCTCATTTATTCTTAAAATTATTGTTGAGCTTGTTACCCTTAGCTATTGTTGAAGGTGAAATGCTCAGAAATATGGAGGGGAGGGGAAGTGATAGAGCAGCTCAAAAACTCACATTGCAATAAATCATCAGCTGGGTGGAACTCATCCAAGTGATGAGAAGGAACCACAGAATGAAGTAGCTATGCTACCAACAAAAATATGTAATTTATCATTTAAAACAGCCACTGAACTGGAAGACTGGAAGACTGCCAAGGTGATACCCATCTTTTTAATAGGACCAAAGGTTATCCCAGAAATTATACATCTGTGAATTTCATATTGACACTAAGAAAAATGTGTCTACAATGAAAATGATCTCCTGTGTAGCTTCACACATCGTTTTAAAAAATTCACTCAGGCTTCAAAATTGTCACTCGGTCTAGAAAATTTGCCTGTGTGCCACCCACATTATCTTGGACATGTTCTACTTCCATATTCCCAGCCCCTAAGGCCCAGATGTCCACAAACACAGGCAAACCATGGGCATGGACATTTGTGAATTAAATGGGCCAGTACATGCAAAGTCTCAAGCACAGAATGGTCTGGCAGAGCACAAAGTTAGTATTATTGCTCTTGCTTTGCAGTTGTTGTCAAGAATCAGATCCACAAACAGCAAAAGACGCATGGGTGGTGATGTGACCGTGCCCATTCTTACCTCCTCTTGACCCACTTAGTTTTTTGTGCCATTATTAGCACATCCTTTTTGGGATCCTGTGTGGAAGAATAGGACATTTTATCTCAAGAATGGAAGACAGTATTGTGTCACATGGTATAGAAATCTAGAGAAAGTGTGGCCTCTCATGGAGTGGTGGTCTGATGATGCAAAAGGTATTGTGGAAAGATGGTCTTTCATCCATATTGTGTGCAAAGAGTGACATGGAAACTGCTAGAATGATTTCTAGAATCATGGGACAGAACATGTTCCCGTCTAGCTCCTGGTCACTAGTTTTACTCAGCCCCAAATCTAAGAAGGGGAGAGGGTTCCTATTTGATGAGCAATCATTATCATCCCATTAATTCTCCTGAATATCCAAGAAGGGAGCACATTCTAAAGATGTTATTTAAATTAAGGTCCTAAATGAAGAGACTGGGCCACAGTAAGGCAAGGGTCAGGATTCACAGTATTTGTCTCTGAGTCTGGGGCCTATTCTACTATATCAGCCCACCTCCCCAAAGTCCAATACAAACACGATGGCAATTTTGATAACGCTTTGTGAATTTCTGGTAGCTGTAGGAGCAGTAAAAAAGAATTATCTGAACATAATGTATTTAAACACTGACATCTTATGATGCATTCTCTCAGGAGACACTGTTAAGGAAATTGAACCAATAAAGGGAAATCCGAAATTTTGTTTTGGATTAAATAGCAAGGAAAAAAACCTCATTATAATGGCACCTTTTCATCAAGAAAGATCATGAGTAAAGTAGTAGACTAAATATAGTGCATATCTGCCTGTATTGATGACTCAGAAGACATGTGGAATATTAAGTATCAATATTTGCTGATAACACACTTTTAGGAGAAGTTAGGAGAGAAAATATGATGAAAGTCTCAAAAAAAATAAAAAGAATACATGATATGACAGCCTAAGACAGAGCACAACCTGACAGATAAATTAAATCCCACATGGGCAAGTGCAAAGCAACATATATATTGAATGTGCACACATACATTTATTTCGTTTAATGGAACACTTAGTAATCCTGTATTCAAGATGAATTCCAAATTATCTTTAAACCTCTTAAGGCAAAAACAGGAGCACCCGTTCTCAGATTTGAATAAAAATAGCCATTTCATGTGCAGCTGTAGGAGGAAAAAAAATATGTCTCCACCATATGTAAATTAATATTAGGCCACATTAATTAAGAAGCGTAGTGAAATGGTGCAATATGCCTAATATTCTCATGTACAATTTTGGGAATCTGTTGTATGTTCACACTTTGATCCTATGTTTACTCTTGTCACTCTGTTCACAAATGAAACAGCAACAAGAGAAAACAAAACAAAAAAAAAAACAGTCCAGAAATGTGTCATGAAATTTGCAAGAGCTGTGAAGGGGGAATTGCTCCTTCAAGAAGAGAAATAGGAGCGATGAATATAGAAACGGGGGCAACCGAAAGGACATGCCGTGGGATGCGCTGTGGGAAATAAGGAATGGTGTTAAGAAAACAAGCTGAGACCCTTATTTTCTTTTCTCAGTAGCAAAGAAACAGGAAGGCGCTCAGGGAAACCAAACAGCAGCAAATCTAAAGGGAGACAGGGAAACAGACTCGGAATAGTGTGCAATTCCAGCGTGATGCTTGTTGGGTTGCAGCTTGACTCCAACAATTGGAGAAGGTTTGAGAAAGGGATTCCAGGCTGCTAAGAGTTCTGGCAGTTTATTGTCAAGATTAAAATTACAAGGATGCTCAACTCCACTGCTTCAGGGCACACACTGCTGATCACCAGCCAGAGAATGAGAGAAATGTCCCCCTGTAGTCCTGTGTTGCACAATTAGGTGTATTATGGGGGCTTTACGTCTTCTGGAGCATGTGGCATTGGCCAGATTGGCGACAGGGTACCAGCCCCCCTGCTTCATTGGTCTGTTCTGGTATGGTAATTATTATGTCCGCAGGCTGCTCTTTTAGGTTTTACAAGTTTCTAATTCACAGGGGTGCTGCTAAACACTAGAATGGAGATACAACTCTCATCCACTACTGCTGCAAAGTTCGCACAAATTGTAAAGTAACGACGGGTTTCCGAAAGAGGGTTTCCCTGGTCGTGGGTGAAAGTTGTCTGCTCCACTCTCTGCCTGCTCCTCTGAGCCATTAAACTGATTCATGTCCAGCACACCATCCCTCAGATGCCATTTCCTCTAACAGTGCCCTTTGACTGAATGGGCAAATACCAACTGATTGTCCCAAAAAGAAAGGAAAGAAAAACAAATGCTGGCTTTGGTACACTTTTAAGTGGCTAATAAGACTCTCGTGGTGGTTTTCTGAGTGAGTTCTTTGGGTTTCATTTTGCTTTGGGGGAGTTCTTTGTTCAATTGTCAAAAAGATTCTCCTTTGCCAAGAACTCAGGTAAGGAAACTTGATATTCTTTTCTGAGTTCTCTTTCTCTTTGATGGGTGAACATTGGACTCTGAGGATAAATCCTGTACTGTCCACACAAGGGAACTAATTCTGAGCCCATGTTTTTCTCCTGCTGAATAACAGGAAAACACGGTGCTCAACCTAAGTGATTACTGGCTGTGTTACTAGCAGAGGTGCTAGTAATTCCTCTCGTTAAGATCTAAGTGATTACTGGCTA